>NW_027116161.1:1739124-1748629 GCF_000696795.3 Halyomorpha halys
TTAGTTAAGGTGCTTTTATGCATCAGTTTCAACCTAATAACCAATAGTGTATTACAAGTACCTTAAAATGTAAAATTTTGGTGAGCAACAAAATGTGTATGGAGGTATTAGAATTTTTAAAGGAAACATAACTTAACCGGAATATGGGATCCAGTGCATTTTTGTTTTGTACCTACAAATCAATTTACAATGAATAGATCTAACTTTTTTATTTTTTATTGAGTTTTTTTTTATTCGGAAGTGAAAAGTTTACCCATTTATAGTTTCCGTTTTTTTTCAAATTGGCCTTCATATATTTTTGGGATTATAGTCAATAACCAATAGTGTATTACAAGTACCTTAAAATGTAAAATTTTGGTGAGCAACAAAATGTGTATGGAGGTATACATCGTTTTGAATTTTTAAAGGAAACATAATTTAACCGGAATATGGGATCCAGTGCGTTTATGTTTTTGAATATGGTATCCAGTGTAAGTGCATTTTTGTTTTGTACCTATAAATCAATTTACAATGAACAGATCTAACTTTTTTATTTTTTATTGGGTTTTGTTTTATTCGGAAGTGAAAGGTTTACCCATTCATGGTTTCCGCTTTTATTATTTTTTGTTTCAAAATGGCCTCCATATATTTTTGGGATTATAGCCAATAACACATAGTGTATTACAAGTTCCTTGAATATGTAAAAATTTGGTGCGTAACAAGATGTGTATATTATCTTGCACTTTTAAAGGAAACGTAATTTTACCGGAATATGGTATCTAGTGTAGTGCATTTTTGTTTTGTACCTAGAAACCCATTTACAATGAATAAATCTAACTTATTGAGTTTTTTTTATATTCGGAAATGAAAAGTTTACCCATTTATAATTTCCGTTTTTTTTTTTATTTCGTATCAAAGTGGTCTCCATATATTTTTCTAGATCTAACTTTTTTATTTTTTATTTAGTTTTTTATTATTCAGAAGTGAAAAGGTTACCCATTTATTGTTTCCGCTGTTTTTATTTTGTTTTTGTACACTCCCGTCAAAATTATAGTTTTTAGAGAAGACTTTTTACTTTGACTATACAACAGATACAGTAAATGTCTTTGAAAAGTAGTTATTGAACTATTCCTTGGTCTTAACATCGGAGGTTTATTTCATTCGAGAAAAAAACTAAACCTTTCACATTTTTTACTCAATGGTCGAAATCTTGAATACTTTCTACAATACACAAGAAAAAGCACTGTGTCCTTTTTTAAAGTAGAACACTAATATAACTGTATACGTTTTATATTTTCCGTGATATAGTTTTTCAAAAACTAATATTTTTTCCAAATTACGATGAACAATATTTTGTGAAATTATTCCTATTTTCACAAATACCATAGAAACTACTTTTCCTAGAAAAATAAACATAATAGAATACTTTATTATTCATTAACATGTTTCAAATTGAGTCCTAATAGAACTCTTTATCTTCAGTATTTTTCTAGACTTATTTTTTTTTTTTTTTTAGAAACACCAAATTTTTTTCCGGAAAACTTGATTATTAATGAGTCTTTACATTATTTCCAGAAATATAATTTATTTTAGGTATTTTTATTCCTACAAAGCATATATTAAATATTTGTCCACGATTTCTTCATTTTACAACATATATTGAAATAGAATCTTATCTTGAGAAAAATTCAATATCTTATAAACTATTTGATGTAGATGTCTATGGGCTTAACCTGAAGCTTGTTAAATGCACCATAAAGTAGTTTATCTATCTTCATGTAAACAACACGTTGTCTAAAGAATCTTTATCTCTTTAGGTGTTATTAATCTAAATGCCAATTTTTATTTACTAGCAACAAATATAAATATTTACTAGAATAATAAATTTATCAATAAAATATTAAAGTGAAATATTTTATGTGAGTGAAGCTAATAATACCTTGATTAGATAGTATAACGTTTATATTAAGTTCTCATTTCAATAAAAAACATATATATTTTAAAAAACTTTATTGTAGATGTATATTTTTTTTTAGTGGGATTTATTTATTATTATTGAACACCAATTAAAAATACTCAGTAAAGAATCTTAAGAACCACATTAAGCTTACACTTTTTAATATAAAATTAAACGATAATTATAAAAACTATAATAATAAAAAAATATATATATTTCACATTTCTACAACGTTTCGGCCTTTTCTATTGGGTATTTTCATCTTCACCCCAGTGACAATATTATTATTTATATAAAATGTATTTTATGTTTCATAAGTTTTTTTCTTTTTATTTTTGACTAATATTTAATAATAATAGTGAGTTTTATTTTCCTAATCCTTAATTAGTCCCTCATTCATTTTTACATTCAATTCTGGACGTTTACAATAAAAAAAAAATTATATATCAATATTAGTTGATTTGTTAGTCCATTCAATTAGCTAATAATAATCCTAATAATTTATTCATTAATTGGTTTGTTCTAAATTTTCGGATAATTGGGATATAGCAGATTTCCCTAATATTTAACTATCAGGCTGGGATGTTAAGTGCGAAGAAAACTAAAAAAAAAAATTTGTAATTGTTAAATAAAATTTTGATTTCAATAAATAAATCTTTTTTGACATATTTTATCTAAATAATTATGAAATAATCTGAGCACTTCATATAAGTATATGTAGTATGAAATATTTTGGTTGTCCAAATCTTTTGGAATTGAACTTTTCACTTATACAATACTGTTACAAATGATGACCCTGAAACCTGGGATGTCGTTATAGGGGATGTAAGGAGTTGTCATCGCTCTACCCTAAATTAGAGATTTGAAAACCAGAAAAGTGTAGAAATTAGAGATTTGAAAACCCGAAAAGTGTAGAAATTAGAGATTTGAAAACCAGAAAAGTGTATAAATTAGAGATTTGAAAACCAGAAAATTGTTGAAATTAGAGTTTTGAAAACCCAAAAAGTGTAGAAATTAGAGATTTGAAAGCCTACTTCGAACAGTTCGAAAATTGTGATCAATAATTATTCAAAGAGGTTATTTATACTCGAAAAAACTGTTTTCCCTGAATGTTTGTGTAAAGAACACGTTTCTGTGAAATTTCACTGACCACCGAAAAGTAGAGCAATCTGGTCAAAAATGTTTGAAAATTTTAGATTTTGCTCCCTGTCTCTCCCCCCCCCCATACTTTGTAGCCACAATGATGATAAACATTTTCTGATATAGTAACTATTTTCAAGTCCGTTTTTGAGATGACCTAGCACCTGCGTTCGATACACAACTTTTTCACTAGTGAGTGCCAAGGGCAGTTAGCAGCAGTTACCACCGATGCATATTCACTCTTAATTAAAAAAAATTAATTAATTTAATTTTTTTGAACAAATAGTTGATACATTTAAACAGTATTTTATGAATTAATTTTTATATTTATTTTTTGTGGAAGTGGAAATGGAAAACAAGAAGGTATAAGGTCAGGTAATACTGCAATAACATGTAAAACCTGCCGAACTTACAATAGAAAACAAAATAGCCTACGATGGTTTGGCCTTGTAAAAAGAGTGCTAGACGAAAGAATGGACAAAATAATGTTAGAAATGAAAGAAGGTCAAGATAAAGAAGAAACACTTGGGATGGTGCAGTCTAAGAAGCATTCGACAAGAGAGAAATTGACTGAAATAGAAGCGCAAACTGGACAGGATGGAGACTTATGGATCAGTATCTACATGAAAGCACCCCACTATTTTTTAGGGTAGAAGAGGCGATTTATAAGATTATGTTATTAAAGAATTTTTTTAAGAGTAATAAAAGTAATGAAATTATCTGACCTAGTTCGGATTTGAAACATTTAAGGTTGTAGATCGGTTATTAATATTCCATAATGATTATGTTTTAGACGTTATTTATATTTCTCATTTTATTGTTCTTATATATAGTCTATGATCCCTATTGTCAGTGCCTGTAAATATTTGACAGAATGTAATATTATTGGTCTGTAAAGTAAGTTCGAAGCGTTTTTCAATATTTTAATTTAATCCTCTCTGTGTTTATAAAATCATGTTTACTCGGCCAATAATGTTTACATATTTTAAAAAAGGATTAGTTAAGGTGCTTTTATGCATCAGTTTCAACCTAGATTCCTTATCTTCAAGTGGTATTTTGCTTGCTCAAAATGGAAGAGAATAAAAAATTCTCGTCGTTTAATGATTTTTTATTTCCGAAAAGGAAAATCCGCTGCACAGACTGTTAACTAAATTTGCAGTGGGTATGGCGATGATGCCTTAGGAGAAAGCACCGTCCATAAGTGGTTTGCTCGGTTCAGACGCAAAGCGCTCGGGTTATTTTTCAACTGTTGATGATGACTAAATTCAAGCATTGGTTTGACAACAGACAGACAACCATCACTCTACAACACAGGATATCGCAGAAACGCTTAACATATCTCATGCGTCTCATAATCACAAAGGCATAGTTTTCCGTCACGATAACGCCCGTCCTCACGTGTCTTTGCAGACCTGACAGTAATTATTGGAGTTTGGCTGGGATGTGATCCCCCTCCCACTCTATTCACCAGACCTTGCCTCAACAGATTTTCACTTATTTCGGGCCCTTCAAAATTCCCTTAACGGGAAACACACTAGAGGAGTTCATTGCGCAAATATTTAAGTTCTGAAAGGACGGAATTAAAAAAATTAACTGAAAGATAACAAGATGTAATAGATGAAAATGGGTCATATATAATTGATTAAGAATATTTACAATAGTCTGAAGTTTTTATTGAAATTATCAGTAAAAAGCGTTACTAAGTTTTTACAACCAAATATAAAATAAAAAATTAAATATTTCAAAAAGTCTGAGGTTAATCCAAGTTCTAAATTGGACGATTTCCTCAGTTCAATTTAATTTAGTCCTAGAATACGCCGTAAAAAGGCAATCCAGATTTGAATATTTTCACAAATTATAAGTATAATAATATCATGTTTCTCTTTTAGCGAATTCCTAGGGGGGATGTGAAAAGAAAGATAAAATTGTAATTGTTTCTTTTTTTTTTTTTTTTTTTTATCCTAGCATACCAGCATTGAAAGAAAAGCTTATTTAAATGTTTACGCTTTCCTTACCATTAGGCATAATATTTGTACAGTCTGATGCAATTTTATGACACGGGTAAATACACATGTATACTGTGTATTTAGACAGCTAAAGAATTTTGACAATAACGACGCGATATCACGTGCCCGCCCTCAGTAAATATTGAAGTAGTTTAATCGAGTTAATTATTTATTCTGTTACCCTACCCGTGGGTTCTAAAGCCCTCCTTGGGTCCACCCAGCCTCATAAAGTGGGCACCCTTAGTGGGGGAATATCTGAATAAATTTGACACCCTCCACGGAACGTCTGTCTATATAACAATCAATTCACAGTTTTACTGTCTTTTATTATGTAGTTGAATAGGATTTTGTTATTAGTCCTGGCATATGGTATAATTATCTTTGGAGAACATCTGCAAATTTCCTCATTTGTGTTTTTTGCGGTAAAGATTATTACTTTCAACTTGGTGATCACATATTTTTCCTTGAAATTTGAATAAAAACAGTATACTTTTTTATTCATAACTTAAAAACCACGTATAATTCCAATAAATTCAAATAGTAAATTAAATAAAAGCTTATTAACATTAAACCTAGTAGTGATTTTTTTGTTCGGCTATTCCGTTACAAATAAAAATTATGAAACGAAATGTAGTATAATAAATTCAGAACCTGAAAGAGGGCTCAAAAGTTTTATAGAAGTTCTCAAAATTACTCAATTATGTTTCTCAGGTTCAACTTTGTGGTCTAAAATTTTTTAGTCGAGATCCCCTTTCGATCTCTGTTTGACTAAATTTTACTCCTTCGCAGTATTTCGATTCGCGATAAATTCAAAACGAAGCATATAAACAAATAAGTAATTAGAATCAAGATTGAGATAATTTTGCACTTTTTCAATTTAATATAGAACTAATTTTAGAATTTATTGGAAAATACATGGTTTTCAAGTTATAAGAAAACAGAAAGAAAGAAAAAGTTTATACTTTCAGAAAAATTTGATATCATCAATTTGAAATTTGTGACCAACATCCTAAAATCATGAATGAGCTAATTATCAGAATTTCCCCATAAGTACTGAACGACTCCCTGTACGTATTGGAAATATCGATTGCAAAAAATGTATGAAATTTACTTTTGTTTAATTTATTATAGGTTGTTCTTATTAATAAAAATGTATGAGTAGATTGAAAATTATTTCATTTGGTTCATTCTGATAGAATGTAAAGAGCTCCAAAGCATTGATAGAGGAGTATGTATGGAACAGACATTAAAAGGACTTTTCACAAAATTACTTAGTAAAAAAAATTGATTTTCATGCTAATTCTTTATACGGTTTATACAGCTGACATCCCAACCCACCCTAACACAGTCTTAACAACATACGCTGATGATACATGTATACTTTCTGTAAACAATGACCCAATTACTGCATCACAAACACTACAGACACACATAACATCTATTGAAGAATGCCGTCCAAAATGGAGAATCAAAATAAATCCTGACAAATCCCACTAGATCACCTTTACTCTCCGTCGTAAACCTCTACCCTCCTGTCCTACAGTATCCTTTCTAAATACTCCACTAACGCCTGTTGAACAGATTGGATACTTAAGACTCCATCTTGACAAGAGACTTTCTTGGAATCCACACACAAGACTGAAACGACAAAAAACTGCTCGTTGATTCCGATTGCTACAACACTTACTTGACAAATGCTCTAAACTTCCCATTCACTATAAAAAATTAGTATACACTACGATAATCAGACCAATTTGGACATATGAAATTGAGCTCTGGGGCTCTACCAAGCCATCAAATTCCTCCCGCATCCAATCCTAACAATTCAAAATCCTACGTAAAATCATTGATGCTCCTTATTACGTTACAAATAAACTCATCCACAAAGACCTTAACATCCCATTCGTTGCAGATGTGGCCCAAAACAGATATGCGTCTTTTCATTCCAAACTCCTTACCCATCCTAACCCATTAATTCTTAATCTTTCATCCTTAACAATCCCTGATAACCCTCCGAGGCGTCTGAAAAGAAGATAGCCACGGGATCTTCTAATTTAAATTCTTGAAGTACCACCAATGGCTGGTTCCTCCCCAAGATTTTCAAGTGTAAATGAAACATACAACATATTTACTTATTGTATTTATTACTTGTACAGTTGTAAATCATATTAAATAAATAAATAAAAAAAAAGAAGATTTTCATGCTATAAGAAAAATAAAAATGGCTTATGAAGCATTAGTAATTCAATGTTGGAACCCGTATCATAATTCATTATAGTAAACACGAATATTATTATTTTTTTATTTTAATTAAAAATATTCTAAGAAAACATTTCATCATACATTTTAATCAACGTATTATCTATATATCTATATCAACATATTATCTACAGCCAGAAAAGGAAGAGAAAAAAAGAGGTTATTAACGACTAATATTCTGTTAAATGCGTTTTAATTATTTTTATCTCTTATACAGGCTATTCTACGGTCAATAATGAACTAACAACTGAAAGTTCTTACAGAAGGAATTTTCCGCGCTTTGTGATAAACAAAAGTCACGTTTTGCTTAATATTCCATTCTGTGTGGAATAAATATCTGGTGATACCATAGATTCTTGACAGATTTATCCATCTGAAAATGAACGTCGGTTAGAGCAGAGGTGTTCCAAGAGATATAGTAGTTGATAGATTTTGATGAAACTGATATGAAACCATCTAGATACCAAATTCCAAATTTCTGATTAAGCTGGAACCTTGATTTGACTACAGTCGTTTGCCTTACACGGAACCAACTTTGTTCCATGATATCTATTACATATAATTGGAGTAAAAATTGTCGATTTTTTTTACAAACTTTGTGTTTTTTAAAATATTTTCTTAACTTACAGTCAATCATGGCCTTCGTCATCCAAGCCCTGGTCCGGGATAAAACGGTACAGTACCTCCCTGACGGAGGCCTGCAGTTAACAGATAAAAAGATTTATCAATTGCACACTTTCAGGAATTTTTTGCGTCTAGTTTAGCTTTTAGCATTTATGGATATCCGAAGAAGTTAATGATGAGAGAAAACTTTGTTAAAGTGTGATGTAAAAATTCGTTTTTTATTGTATAATGTTGCTCTGTGGCAAACTGTGAATATATCGATTGTATCACAAGTCGGTATGTAACAGCAAGTGGAAGGTTGCTAAGCGTTGTGTGTGTACTTGTGTTGTTAGTTCTCACTACAGTAAGAACGTTTTATGTTATCTAACCGTAACTAATAAAACAGTAAAAACATTTTATTTGTATCCACCACCCTCACGTTCAACAAACTTGAGATCATTCTGACCATATGTGTAGCATCTCTTTGACCTTTGTTCCTAAAAGATACTTTAGCGTCTTTCATAATCTCTTCGAATTCCGATATTACTTATCTTGCTTGTTTCTTATTACTAACTATTTTTCTGGTCAACTAGGTCTTCATATGAGGGCATTGTATCTTAAAAACTTTATTATTATCTTATTAACTTTTGCCAACGATAATTTATTTTCAAGCAGAAACTTCTAATTAAGTTATTGTAAACATCGATTATCCCCCGAATCGCTAACAGATTTAAAATTAGATTTTTTACAATTTAACGGTTTCAATCTTTATAAATGAAAAATTTTTCTTCTTCCAACCTTAGACAGGAATTTTACAATAAAATAAAAAATTTTAACGCAAAAAACACCTATTCTGAAACTAGATAAAAAAATAATTTAATCATCTATGAAAAAAATCTTTAGCAGGGGATAGGTACATCCTTTTTCGATCATTAAAAGTTC
Organism: Halyomorpha halys; assembly: GCF_000696795.3. Taxonomy (NCBI): domain Eukaryota; kingdom Metazoa; phylum Arthropoda; class Insecta; order Hemiptera; family Pentatomidae; genus Halyomorpha; species Halyomorpha halys. The sequence continues at coordinate 1,748,011 of NW_027116161.1, forward strand.
CAATATTATGCTGGTAATAAAACAAATTTATATATTTTAACTGCCAAATTCCTCTGATTTTATTTTTTTAAACCACTTGCTTATAAGAAGATCTTACCTTCTCTACTAATTCCAATTTGGCAAGTTTTAATGATAATTTTTCACTTCATTTCACTTAGGTTTTAACGTAATAAAAACGATTTCTAGCACCTCTGAATAATATTAACAGTCTTAGAGGGTAAGTTACAAAGTTGCAAAATAAGTGGAATAATTTTTTAGGTAATTTTTTTTTAACAGCCGTCACTTACTTCGCTACTTTAGAAATTAGATACAGGATTAATAACTTTAATTAGGTCAAAAATGTTCAAGAATGATCAGTAATTGTTTATTTTTTATATTTTGTAATCAAAAAATGTAATGGACCCTACTACGTTTCCAACAGAACACTACACCATGGCCTACATATCCCTTTTGTCCTTGATCTCATACCAACCAAATTCTCAAAATTGCATATAAACCTTTCCAACCATCCGAATCCTTTGGTTCAAGCTTCAAGGTTCAACCTTATCCAGTTCCACCCATCCCTACAGACCACCAAGAAGGTTGAAACGGCAGTGGCCAAGAGACTTATTAAAATAAA
>NW_027116161.1:1748959-1786195 GCF_000696795.3 Halyomorpha halys
TATTTATTTTATTTTAGTATGTATGAGATCATTCATCACTATTACCTATTGCCCACAACTGTGTGGCAGATTGTAATATCTATCAATAAATAAATCTATCAATTTAAAAAAAAAAATGTAATATTTAACCTTATATGTTTTGTGCATAAAACGCGTGTCTAAAATAATGAAACCTGGGATACCAGTTGCATATAAAATCAAACAAAACCCTGTAAATCCTACATTCTGTCCACTTCAATTTGGCTCAGACAGATGTAAAAGATATGATCGGTTCTGAGAGAGGCGGTCCGAAACGCCTAGAGGAAACTCCGGATATTCCCATTAAATTTTACCCCACCGTCAAAAAACTGGGAATAACCTTCGATCAAACACTTTTCTGGAAAAATCATGTATCCAATTATGTACCTTTTCAACTTTAAAACGTTTAAATTACCTCCGCCACCTATTTCCACTTGAAACTCGTAGGCTCCTGGTCACTTCTCTAATATTTCCCCACATAGACTATTGCAGTACAGTATATGAGGGCGTCTCTGAGGATCTCGAGGCGAAATTCAAACGTTTGATTAATTGATGTGTACGATACATCTTCGGGATCCCATAGGACGCCTCTGTTTCCCGTTTTTATGCAGAGTTGAAGTGGCTTTATCCTTCCTACCGTCGTAAGTATTTCCTGGCTTCCTTCATCTTCCAAGTCATCCAATCCCGCCGTCCATCATACATCTACGAGCTCCTTCAATTCAAATCCTCCATACGTTCCCGCAATACCCGTTCCCGGTCTTCAGATTTATACACAAGGGCCCACCGAACCGTTGCTTTCGATAGATCGTTCATTATCCGAGCCTCATCCTTATGGAACTCCATCCCTTCCAACATCCGTCGCTCCAATACCCTCCCTACCTTTAAATCCCGCCTGTTCAATCATTTTCTATTCATTCAGACCCCATAAAATTGTAAATTAATATAATTGTAAATATGTATGTAAACTATTATATCATTTTGAATTATTTTTACATCGTTTTCTTTTTTCTTTATTATGTATTTATTATTATTTTTTTTTTATTGTTCGACTGATAAAAGTAAGAAAGTAACCTATAATTATTTTTTTTATTATGACTGTTTATATTTCTTTGTATTTTTTGTTTAATTATTTCTGAGGCTCCACTGCCCTCATCTATTGATTTCTCTGTATTATTCTAAAGGGACTCGTCCCAGAATAAATAAAGTATTATTATTATTATATTGGCTACCGGGATCAAGTAATTGATATATAGGCCCTGAATCCTGAAACCCGTCCTATAATGTTCATGTAGGACTAAGAGAGCCACGACACATCTGGCTGTAATCCGCAAAATCTCCTTACTCTTGGGAAGTGTGGAGAGGAAACCTGACGGATTTACTCCATGCAGCACACTATGATGTTGGACATTGCAAAACGACCAGGTAAATGCCAGTTGGCTTAGTTAAATCCTTTAACCCGATCCTAGACTGTTTGTACACAACCTAGATGCTTTCAAGATGTCGTCACTATCATGATGGGTTAATGCCAGGAACTTGAAATAGCGTGCCAAGATATGTCGCTCACTAAAGCGGGGACAATGTTCTTTCACTGTATCATTTTTAAGATATTGTGATGCTATTTATTTATATTCATAATTTATGAGAATTTGGTTTTCATTCGGGGTATCTATATAAAAATTAGAAATAGATTTCTTATTAGTAGTTTAATTTTTTCCTGAAATTTATTTACGCCAGGTTTGACCTCTCTATTTTCGAGCTAATTCGGCATATATATAAGTTGTATGTGTATAAATATAATTAAATCAATATGCACTTTGATCTATATACTTTATGATTTATTATATTAAATGATAACAATATGTTTGGGTATTCACTTATTTTCTCCTAATCAGAGATGTTCCTATCAGCATCATTAATTATAGCCGTTTTCCCAATCCAACGGTCATTTGAACACTTATAAAGATTACAAATGTTTGTTTTGCGGGTTCAAGATGTGATTCACTTTATCTCTAGTACAGGTCCCTGAGCCAAACTCCAATTAGCCTGTTTAATACCTTATCTCCGAGATCGAAGTCTTCGATAGCCTAACAAGCTTTCTTATTTTAAGAAGCTTCCAATTGAGATGGTGGGGGTAAAGAAAACAGAAAGAGACACAATGACCTTTGATTGTATGGTCCAAGTTGATTGTATTATTTATTGAGAAGTGAATTAGTCTTAAAAAGTAACTTTTATGGTGCCCAGAGAAAGAAACGGCTTTATTATTCCGACTACTATATAAGGTAAATTGCTCCATTTGGGAAAAGAGTGAAAAAAAAAATCTAAAAATAATTTTTGTCACCTCACAGTGATGACAGTGAGCTAGTAGAAAACTAGGCAAGTGCTTTTCCTGGTGGAAAACTAGGCAAGTGCCTATCCTGTAGTGGAAAACTAGGCAAGTGCTTTTCCTGGTGGAAAACTAGGCAAGTGCCTTTCCTATAGTGGAAAACTACGCTAGTGTCTTTCCTGTAGTGGAAAACTAGGCAAGTGCTTTTCCTGGTGGAAAACTAGGCAAGTGCCTTTTCTATAGTGGAAAACTACGCTAGTGTCTTTCCTGTAGTGGAAAACTAGGCAAGTGATTTTCCTGGTAGAAAACTAGGCTTTACTTCTAAATGGCTCACCAAGTCGGATATATATTGATGTTGGATGTTATCTTGTTATTAGATATAATATTATTAGGTTATTGTTGTTGGATATTATTATGTTATTTTCTCTACAGATTTTAATTGCATGCAAAGTTGACTTTTATTAAAGTAATGGAGTTTAATTGATCAAAGCTGGAGTTGTACTTTTTTATCGATTTTTTAATACTATATTGAGTATGGATTAATTTAACTAAAGGATTAAGGTTAAAATTAAGGTCTGTTTTTAATCTTTAGACTTTTCATATTGGGGTAGGAGCGGAGATAAACAAAGAATCATATCCCTCCCTATTCTAAGATCATAATGCAATATTTTTTTCTAATGTAAATAAGTACATTCTATTTTTTAAAAAAGTTGGAAATAAAAAACTTCCTTACGGTTTTTTAAACCTTTTTATTAAAAAAAAAAAGCTCTATTTTTCATTTAACCTGAGTTACTTTATATCCTTTTGCTCCTTTGATTTTACAGAGAAAAATACATAAATAATTGAAATTGCGATTTATTTGAAATATTATTGCTATTATAAAATTTGCAGGGAACATTTTTCATTCTTCTGCCCTGAGAATCGTTAAATTTAAACTAAACAATGAAAATCAAAAGTTCTTGTCCCATTTTTTGAGGTCAGTGCACATTTGCACCTACACTAGGGCTTTCAATTTATTATTAATATTAAAGTTTTTCAATAAAGTGGAAAAATATAACTTAGATATTGACAAATCTCCATCTTCAAAATTAAGTTATCAATAGTCAACGAAATTTAAAATTTTGAAATTTTAGCCTACCTTTTCTCAGACTTACTCTTAGTGTACTTTAAAAGAAAATCGGACAAATTTGTGTATTTTATTATGATTTTGTCTTTTAAGCACAATGGCATTCGGTCGTAGACTTTCCAGTGAACGCATAACATGATAAAATAAATTTTCGATAAAGCTATTTAAGATATAATTATCTCTCATATATTCATTTATATTAAGTTCATTGATCATTGATCACAAAGGAGTTTTTATTTAGTTTTCTCTCAATACATACAGCCCTTATATAATGTAAATTAGTCGAAGTAATACAAATTTAATTAATTACTGTCAACACTCATATCTTCCACACCACTATAACAAACCTCTATGCCACGCAAACATCATTGAGTAGTAGTTCTGGCTAAGTGAAATATACGCACATCCACGTTTATTTTTATTTATATAATTGATCAACATTGATTAATGATTATTGACTATTAATTCATAAATCCTGTAACGTGAGGAATTTATTACTTTAAACTATTTCCATATCTCTGACTACCTAGTTGGAATTCCCCTAAGAAATATAAGTTTTATAATATTGAATACTAGAATCGAAATTATTTGAGCTCGCTCGTCGAACTTAAAATTCTTAAGAATAGCATTTCATAAATTGTTAACACATTGAGTTATTAAAAAAAAAGTTTTGCTGTTCTTATCTGCCCCAAGACCGCAGGTAAGAAACATGCTAAAAAAGAAAATCTTGATTAATTTAATGGTGAGACTAGCAGTTTATTAGAACTTTTCATAAAAATAGAGATACAAAGATACGTATCATAAACTACTTTATAGAAAGTTAAATTTCCTTTATTTTGAATGTTGGCATATATGCGTTTTATGGATCTAGAGATATATTTTTTCAAAAATTCAACTTTTTATACGAACAACTAGAAATTAATATTTTGTGAGTTTATTTTGTCAAATATCATAAAAACTACTACTCCTACAAAGATAAACATAATTAACTATTTTGTAGTAAATTTAACTAGTTTTAATTTGAGCGCTGGCAGACATCTGTACGTCCAATAGTTTCTGAAATAAAGTTTTTCATAAATCAATCTTATTGTCCGAACAACTATAAATCAATTTATTTTAGCAAATATCGTGAAAACTACTATTCCTACGAAGGTAAAGGTCATAAACAACTTTATAGTACTATTATTTAGCTTTAATTTGAGTGCTACAAGTGTTCAAGAAACACATCTAAAGAGCTTAAGAAACATGCTAAAAAAGAAAATCTTGATTAATTTAATGGTGAGACTAGCAGTTTATTAGAGCTTTTCATAAAAATAGAGTTTCACTTTAAAAAATAATAATAAATAATCTAAACATTAATAATAAATCTCATTTTTTATTTAAAAAAAAAATACAAAAGTATGAATATTACATTTTTTTTTTTTTGCTGGTACTAAGAAGTTATTACAGCAATTAACAATTATTTAATTATTAATTATTAAACAATTATTTTAAAAATAATCACAATGAAAACTGTTACATTACAAATATAAACGACTCATATTCACTGATCGGGTCTTTAATTTTCTTCAACTGTTTCGAGAACTAAGGAAAAATCCTCAGGGCTTAAAGGTGCTTTGACTAGTTCATTTGTACCAAAGCATTTTAAATCCGAGCTCAAAATTTATTGATTCAACAAATCCATATTATCCTTTGTTCTTGAGCTTTTTCCTGTAGTAGTAACTCATAAATTTATTTTTAACCTTAATCGGAATCGTGAATTTAAAAAAAATAAAATACAAAATAAGGATTTTACACTCTGAAAAAACGGTCATGAAGTACCAATCGTAAATAGATTCTTATCTTTCATCTGTTTCTAAACATTTTTTATCGTTCTCGATCGTCGAAGCAAGTAAGAAGTCTGTTATTTTAAATACCGACAGTTTTTTTTCACAGGAATAAAAAAATAATTAAACAAAATCATACGAATACTAGCAGCTAAATGTAATATGTCATTTTCGTTAAAATTTATTTTGAAATTAATTTTTTTTTTTTCAAATGTTCTTCGTGATTCTTATTCTTTAGAAACACTCCCACAATTGCGATTGGCGATTGGGAACCGAGCTCAATAATGACTTCCTATAACAGGATCGTCATGAGATACAGAAAAAAGTATCATTATTTTCCAAGGTTTCCAATACAAAAAAAAAAGTTTAAATAACTGGTTTAATAAAATCATACATAAAGACCTTAGTGTTTTCTATGCAACCGATCTACCCCGAACCAGATATCACTTCTTCCATTATAAACTCCCTAACCACTCAAACCCCCTAGTTTCTAACCTTGCATCCTCTTCCATTCCTGACAATCCTACGAGGCGCCTGAAAAGAAGATGGCCACGAGACCTGCTAATGTAAAACGTCATTACAGTGCTACCAATGGGTAGTTTCTCTACACGCCTGTAACACTCCATTTTAACTAAGATCAAATTTACTGAATGTGTTATATAATATACAGTTGTAAATTTCAATAAAGATATTTTTAAAAAAAACTGGTTTAAACAATAAAATTTTAAATTACAATGAACGGTATAATTTTTAGTTTGAATCACATTTTCGAATTTCGACGTTTTTGGCGTTTCAGCCCAATGTGTGAGGTGGTGTTTTCAAAAGGCAATGGTTTATGTTGACGTCGAGCTACTTCAGTATAACCTACGTAGAGATCTGTTATTAATTTTCGATAGTAAAATTTAATTAAAAATGTTTTAAATGTTTGATACTTTATTTCATTCTTCAAAGCCTTATTTGAAACAAGACTCTGCTTCTTCTTCTTTCTGAATAGCTTAGTTGTTATGTGCTCAAAATTTAATTTTTTTTTTCTATGCTTGCGAGATTTGGTGTTTTTTCATAATTTTTTTTTTTTTATGTAATCACTTATGTGTTGTTTTTTTACAATAAGATGAAATAAATAAGGACAACTGCTCAGTCCAGACTAGCTAAAATGTGATCGTTCTAGAAATTCAACGTTTTAATGTATTTGTTAGATCTAGGACGGTTTAAAGAGGTTATTTGATTACCTTGAGAATTGGATCATCAGAGTACATCTGTAGTAGCCTCTTCAAAAATTTAGGTTGGATGCTAGAAGGGGATAGCATGAAATGGAACTCTAAATCAGTGGTTTTCAAAAGGTTGAAGACTGAGAAACACCATCCTCCCGCCTTCGGGGATAACGGGTGTCCCTCCGAGAAAATATATTTTTTTAAATAATTTATTTATTGTTATTTACAACTGTATAAAGATATATGTAAGTAAATTTACTGTAGGTGAAATAGTGACATGATACAAACATGTGGAGAATCTACCCATTGATACTCCAATAACATTGCTAGAGAAGATCTCGAAGCCATCTTCTTTCCAGACGCCTAGGAGGATTATTAGGTAATGAAGAAGAAGCCAGGCTAGAAAAAAGTGGATTTGGGTGGTTGGGAAGTTTATCATGGAAGGAATGGTATCTGGTTCTGGCCAAATCGGCAACATATGGGACATTGAGGTCCTGATGGATGACTTGATTTGTAACAAAGTAAGGAGCATTAAGGATTTTGGACTGTAAGGATTGGATTCGGGAGGAATTTGATGGTTTAGTGGAGCCCTATAGCTCAACTCCATATGTCCAGATAGGCCTTATAATATTCATGTAGATCAATCTTTTGTAATGGATTGGCAGTTTAGACTGTTTGTCTAGTAAATGTTGTAATAGTCAGAAAATATTTGGAATTAGGTTACTTAAAAGTTTATTTTGAGGCATTTTTATAGCGCATTACTTGCTTATATCTTCTAATAGTTAAATATGTGGAAAGATAAACAATAAAACAATTCCAATAATAACATAACATAAAATATGTCCGACAACCCTTCTGCGGCCGATTCCCAAGGCACTATCATCCCACCTGTGGTACGCGGACCGTTTGGGAACCATTACTCTAAAGGAACAAAGAGCCTATAAATATCGAGACTTTATTAAGTTAAACACATTAACTATTAATTTAACATATCATAAACTAAATTATATTGAGAATTTGCCAAAGCTGAAATTTATTGAGTGAGGTATTTATTATAGATATTATTGATAAAGTTGTAATAGATATTAGAAATTCAATAATATTAGAATAAGTAAATTATTAGATAAAAAATAGGTAATTATGATTATAATTATTATGATAATAAAATAGTAACAAAATATGATAAATGTTAATTGATTTTGCACAGTGTTTCTCTAATTTGATTATGCTTTATAGGTTGATAGACTAAAATTTGTTTTGATTTTGAAGGCAGAATACTTTATAATAACATTGTAGCTGTGATATTATCAATAAGGTAGAATAAAATACAATTTCTATCACTTCCACGTTGGAGTGGAGTGATAGAAAACAAACATGTTGAGACTAAATGAATATTTTTTATTATAATTATTAAACTCATTTTATTTCTCTAATAAATCCTCCGTAAAATCCTCAATGCTTGTCTCTAATAAAATCATCCATGAAGACCTCTATGTTCCATGTGTAACCTATCTAGCCCGAACCAGATGTCAATCCTTCCATTATAAACTCTCTAACCACTCGAACCCATTAGTTGATACCCTTGCTTCCTCTTTCATTCCTGAAAATCCTTTGAAGCGCCTGAAAAGAAGATGGCCTCGAGACTTTCTGATGTAGAAATATTATAGAGTGCTACCAATGGGTAGTTTCTTTCCATGCCTGTATCATATCATTATTATTTTGCATCAAAACATCAAATTTACTAGATGTATTATTATGTAAACATCATTAAATAAATTTTAAATATACAATTCAATCTAATATGTACTTATATATTTAATAAACATAAGGTCTCAACCATAGCTCCGCCCGTAGCTCAGTGGTAGTGCAATGTCTTGCCATTCTGAGGTCAATTGGTGGTGCTGGTTCGATTTCGGCCTGGGGCCTTATCTTTTTTCACTGAGTGACGGTCCCACAAAATAAAAAACTTCGACCCCCAACTCATGGTGAAAATACTCGGAGTACTATACCTGGCTGTATGGAAAATTCCAATGCCATTAAAATATTAAAAAAAAAACTCAAACCCATTATAATACGATTTACAAACACATTGCGTATTTATTCATTAATTATATCATTCAGTTCATCAAATTTAATTAAACTATCTTACTAATCTATTTTATGTTTCCAGGCCAATGTACAGTATCTGCATTCTTTCGAAACAGTAGTTATCATTTACATCATCAAACAGCTTTTTACAAAGCAATAATTAATGTGTATTATTTTATCTCTCTGACTTTTTTTTTTTTAATTATTGATCTTTACGATGTTACTAAAAAATTTCCTTTTTAATTCTAAAATATATTTTTAAACTTTATATCTGAGCACATGTGTTTTATTTTTAATTGATACCTTAGCAAGAAACATGTGTAATACGCAATACTCTTTCTATATTGAATATTAAGTGATAATGGGCCAATTATAAATTACTAACAGAAGTATTTCGTGTTCTAAACTGCCTGACGAGTTTCAATCATGGGCATAGTAACCATGTTTTTTATTTTTTACACTAAGTTATAATAGAATTAAAGTAATATGAGTTTGATTTATAATTATAGTTATTTGAATCTTGTGGAATTTATATTATATAGTTTATAGATATCTTATTGATATACGGTATAGGAGTAGCTTCTATTTCTTGATGGTAGGCTGAAAAAATAATTGCTTTTGATTTAATTTACCTGGCATGATAAATTGGAAAATATCATAAAAACTATTATTCCTACGAAGATAAACGTAATAAATTACATTGTAGTATATTGAACTGGCTTTAATTTGAGTGCTAATAGACATCTGTACGTCGAATGGTTTTTCAGATATGGATTTTTCAAAATAAATTCACTAACTTCAGATTCTTCGTCGTAAACCTACTGACTGCCCTACAGTTTCATTTAATGATGTTACTCTTACCCCTGTTGAACGAATCCGCTACCTTGGACTACATTTGGACAAACGATTAACCTGGAATCCTCACACCAGACTGAAAAACAGGAAACTGCACGTCGATTTCGACTATTACAGCACTTACTAGACAAACGGTCTTAACTGCCAACACATTACAAAATACTAATATACATGACTGTAATAAGGCCAATCTGGACATATGGAGTTGAGCTTTGGGGCTCCACTAAACCTTCGAATCCCTCTCGTATTCAATCCTTACAATCCAAAATCCTTCGTAAAATCCTCAATGCTCCTTACTATGTTACAAATCAAGTCATCCATCAGGACCTCAATGTCCCATATTTTGCCGATTTGGGCAGAACCAGATACCATTCCTTCCATGAAAAACTTCCCAACCACCCAAATCTACTTGTTTCTAACCTGGCTTCTCCTTCATTACCTAATAATACCCATATGCTTCTGAAAAGAAGATGGCCTCGAGATCTTCTCCTCTAGAAATGTTATTGGAGTTCTATCAGTGGGTAGATTCTCCACATGTTTGTATCATGTCACTATGTTACCTACAGCAAATTTACTTATTGGATATATTTGTATACAGTTGTAAACAACAATAAATAAATTATTAAAAAAAAAAATCTGTTGCATCAATTTTCACTGATCATACTACTTTGAGTTGAAATTGATCCTTGCTCCTTTCAGAACGGCAATTTATTTATTATTCGTGAAGGCAAATATTTAATGCTAATATGCTAAATAAAAAACTACTATTACAATGTTTCCACGGTTGTTATGACAATGGTCAAGAAAATAAGACAACCGTGGAAACACGAAGTCTTTATTTTCTCCTTTAGTTAATTATAAAATTCTTATAAATTTCTATAAATAACCATTGTTCCTGACTATTAAATATGGTTATTTATTGCAAATAAAAAAAATATATAGCTACTTTATAAAATTTTTTTTTAATCTGGCTTTTAAGCACTGTCAGATTATTTTAAACATTATCAGCCCAAGCTGATAAAAAAAAAATAATCATAGAATGATCTAACGAGTTTAATCGAAATCGTTAGGAAATGATAAATGTAAAACTGATGGTATGAAGTTCCAGGAAATCTATTTTAGCGAAAAAAATTAAACATAACTGGCACAAATAAATAATTTTAATTTTGTAAAAACTTGAGTTTCTTAGCTAGGTTGTTCACATACACACACGGAAAAACAGTCCATTTTGCGAAGCTAACTTATTTCGACCACGGGAACTTCAAAACGTGAATTACTCGAATTCGAAAGTTATGACGATTGCAATACGTCCCTATACTCCATATTCCATATTTAGATAAGCGAAAGTGAAAAATGTAAAGTGGAAAAGGCTCGGCTAGGCATTCTTGATCTGTTTTGGTCAAAAATTTTCGTTTTTAATATTAGATAAAATCCTATCGGGTTGTTATCTAAAAACCAGGGGGTACCTATTGGCTTTATAAGTTTATTTGAATTGAGCACTAAAATTGTTTTTTTAAAATGATTCGATATATTCGATTAAGATTTGTTACTTGAGTAAAATATAAACTACCTTAATATTTTTCTCATCTTTATATAAAAAATGAAGTTTAGAATTCCTACTTCGTATTCAGGGTTTATTCATTTGTACAACAACTGTTATTATATTCTATATTATTTATATTAATATATTTTTATATAAGTTATTATGTATATTACTCATCCTTCTAATTAGTTCCCGGATTCTTTTATTCATATAATATTAAATTCTTACTTTTTAAAAAAAATTATTTCTTAATTAAAAGAAAGCAATTTACAACTCAACCATTTAATTTTTGGGAATTTTTAGTTGGTTCCCTTTTTGGTTCCCTTTCCCTTTAAGAGATTAAAAAAAGTACAAAATAATATTATAAAAAAGAAAAAAAAAAAGGAACATTCTAGAATATTTGATGTAGTCAAATTAGGTGTAAAAAATGATAAACTTTCATACAAAAGGAAGACAGAGGACTCTGAAACGTCAGTTCTTTATATAAAAAAAAGGGAAATATTGGTGTCTATTTTAATATTTTTTTTTTTTTTCTGGACGCACTTATCACTGAAGATTTATAATATTAAAAAATCTTAGAATATATAAGAATCTTAGAAATATCTTACAAAATAATCGAAGAAATCTGAAAATGAAAATTGTTAAATGTATGGCTTGGAATTTATTTATTGAATTATGAGGTGGAAAATTTTTTTTTTTTGGAACAGGAATAAGAAATTTCAATTCCTTTGCACGGACGGCCTAAGCGGTGTCGTAGGGTCCACAACAGTCTTCATAGGCCCGACTTTTTATTTTAAATTAATCCATCCATGTTTTAAATTTACATATATATAAATTCAATGGTGATACTATCAGTTTATTGGAACTTTTCAAAAAATATAGTTTCAATAAAAAAAAAAAATTAAATCTAAAAATTATTCATAAATTTCATTTTTTATTTGAAAAAAAAAATTACAAAAGTATGAATATTATAAACATTTTATTTTGTTTCTTGCTGGTACTAAAAAAGTTATTACAGCAATTAAAATGTTATTTTAAAAATGATAACGATAACTTACATTACAAATATAAATTACTCATCCTCACTGATTTGTTATTTCTTTCTTTAATTTTCTTCCACTGCTTCGAGAACTAAGAAAACCGAACTATTACCGAACCACGCTAATTTAAATAGGCCCCTATTTTAACTTTATGGCATGTAACTTATTTATTATATTATAAGGTTGAAAGTTATTTTATTTATTTATTTATTTTTTTTTTTTTTGGAGAGGTATAGGAAATTACAACTTCTTTGCAGGGACGGATTAAGAAGTAATCTAAATAAGCGGTGTCGTAGGGTCCACACTAGTCTTCATAGGCCCGACTTTTTCATTTTAAATTTATATCAGTCCATGCTTTAAATTTACATAGATATTAAATTAGAGTTAATACTATCAGTTTATTGAAATTTTTCCAAAAATAGAGTTTCAAGAAAAAAAAAAAATAAAAAGTATTCCTAAATTTCATTTTTTATTTTTTTTAAAAAAAATCCAAATTATGGATATTATAAAAATTGTATCTTGTTTCTTGCTGGTAGTAAAAAAATTATTACAGCAATTAAAAAATTATTTTAAAAATAATCACGTGGAAAACTTACATTACAAATATAAATTACTCATCCTCACTGATTTGGTATTTCTTTCTTTAATTTTCTTCCACTGCTTCGAGAACTAAGAAAACCGAACTATGCGGCGTCGTAGTGTCCACACTAATTTAAATAGGCCCCTATTTTAACTTTACGGCATGTAACTTATTTATTATATTATAAGGTTGAAGGTTATTTTATTTATTTATTTTTGGAAAGGAATAAGAAATTACAACTCCTTTGCAGGGACGGATTAAGAATTAATTTAAATAAGTGGCGTCGTAGGGTCCACACTAGTCTTCATAGGCCCGACTTTTCATTTTAAATTCTTTCTTTAATTTTCTTCCACTGCTTCGAGAACTAAGAGGCGTCGTAGGGTCCACAATAGTTTAGAGTTAAACTAAGGGCCTAGTTTAACTCTATGGCTTGTAAATTATTTATTATATTATAAAGAGGAAAATTATTTATTTATTATTAATTTTTTTTTTTGGAGGTGGAATTTATGTAATTTCTTAACAACGGAACAAGCTGGGACGGATTAAGAGGTAAGCGAATTAGTGGCGTCGTAGGATCCACACCAGTTTAAATAGGCTCTAGTTTTTATTTTAGATTTATATCAGTCCATGTTTTAAATTTACATATATACTTTTTATGTAAAAAAATTCTAATATTAGTAAAAATCCTCCAATTCCTTCAACATAGTATTTGATAAATCATTTTCTACAGAGTAAACCTCACCGTTATGTGATTATAGAAAAATTAATAAATATTGAAATTTAGATCTCACTGATTTGATTTATGATACTTATACTTCAGGAAGCTTATTATAATTATTTTGTTTAAATTAAAACCAATGAATATATCCTTTTAAATAAAACAGAACGAGCACGGAATTGACAATTATAATATTATAACTGATCGGGATTTATAAATTTGTTGACTATCCCAGACAGTTTGTGAACCACACCCACGATATATAGAACTACTACTCTTAGATAAAAGATTATCATTATCAGTCTGTTATAGCCCGGACCTTTGGCATCGATCTTCATAAACATGTTTCATAATTGCATAATCAGGAACAAATACATTTTAGTTGAAAATTCTAAATAATTATATCATCACACATTTCAGATTTAAACGTAACCGTTTCTCAATAATAACGATGATATAATTTGTGAAAATTATGATCTATTTTCTATGAGCCGAGCCCCTCCCTTCTAGTACAAGAGCCGGAAAGAAAAAAAAAAGGCAGTTATCTCACCCTAATTTTTGATTACTTTAATGAAAACTATGTATAATTACTAGTCAAAACTGATGAGTCTGCCAAGTATAGGTATAGGGGAAATATAAATCAGTAGTTAGTTAATTTATTTTGAGAAATCTATATCCCAGGAACTATGTGACGTACAGATGTTTATTAGCAATAACATTAAAGCTAATTTAATGTACTGTAAAGTAGTTCATAACCTTTACCTTCGTAGGAATAGTAGCTTTCATGATATTTACTAAAGTAAATTGATTTATAGTTGCCCGGACAATATATTTGATTTATGAAAAACTTTAAATCAGAAACCATAGGACGTACAGATGTCTGTCAGCACTCAAATTAAAGCTAATTAAATTTACTATAAAATAGCTTATAATGTTTATCTTTGTAGGAGTAGTAGTTTTCATGAAAACTACTACCCCTACGAAAATAAACTTCATTAACTACTTTATAGTCCATTAAACTAGCTTTAATTTGAGTGCTAATAGACATCTGTACGTCACATTGTTCCTGAGATATAGATTTCTTAAAATAAATTAACTAACTACTGATTTATATTTCCCCTATACCTATACTTGGCAGACTCATCAGTTTTGACTAGTAATTATACATAGTTTTCATTAAAGTAATCAAAAATTAGGGTGAGATAACTGCCTTTTTTTCTTTCCGGCTCTTGTACTAGAAGGGTAGTTATATGAGTAGTTAATATTTCAGTACGTTCTATACAATATTTTTATGAAATGTTGCTTTTTAAAAAGCTATATCTCGAGAACTATTGAACGTAAATAGATCTATTAGGGCTTACATTTTAGCAAATTTACTCTACTTTAAATTACGCTCTCATAGATTTTCTATTGTTGTTGGTAGTTGTAAAGATATAGAGCCTCGAATAAGAAATTAATTATTTTTACCGCTTTGAATCAGCCGCCATTTTTTATTTCCCCTATCTATACTTGGCAGACTCATCAATTTTGACTAGTAATTATATAAAATAACATTTATTTTTGGAGTTTTATACTCAATTTTGAGTTTTTATCGCAAATTTTGGATTTTTTACGGCACGAAAACTCGGTACCTAACCAAAATTGTTCATTTGTTGGAGTAGGCCAATCCAAAGAATTATTTGGGAGAAAAAATTCCCTGGTTCATCGGGATACTGTCACAGGTCGCAATTACAAAATAGTTTGTCTATAAAACATAATTAACACAATAAGAAACTTCGCTTGAATTATAAACATTCATGTAGAACAACTGATTTGAATGACGTTATATTCTCATGACTGTCGATAGTTTCTTATTGTATAAAAATTTGCTGAGAGCGACAATCGATCTCTATAAAAGATCAATTGCACTGAACCAAAAAATATTTGTGCAGTTGCTTATGAAACGAAAGAGCATACGTAGAGATATCGAAAATAACTAAAGCAATTATGATGCAACGATGGGGGAGGCTTGGCCTGTTCAAAACCTTTATCGAATGCTTACCACAGCCGTTTGACGTCAGCGGTTATCATAAATTCCGTGTTGTTATCTTAGTTTACGGGGCAAACATCAATCTTTACTGATAACAATTAAAAATCCTAATTCCAAATCGCATAGATTATATAATGTATTTGAACTGAGAGGAAAATTACTTCTCTAAAGCTTTCCATATATTCTCTTATGTGACATCAATCAACTGACGTTATTATTATTCATAGCATTATATGCCTCTGTTACTTAATATTATCATAAAGCTATATATTTTAGTACCGTATAAATTTAATCATTTGTATATAAAAAATTATTTAACTTTTTTTTTTTTTAAATCATTTATTTATTGTTATTTACAACTGTATAACATATATACAACAAGTAAATTTGCTGTAGGTGAGATAGTGACATGATACAAACATGTGGAGAATCTACCCATTGATAGAACTCCAATAACATTTCTAGAGAAGAAGATCCCGAGACCATCTTCATTTCAAACGCCTAGGAGGATCATTAGGTAATGAAGGAGAAGCCAGGTTAGAAACAACTAGATTTGGATGGTTGGGAAGTTCTCCATGGAAGGAATGGTAACTGGTTTTGGCCAAATGGGAACATATGGGACATTGAGGTCATAGTGAATGACTTGATTTGTGACAAAGTAAGGAGCATTAAGGATTTTGGAGCAGTAAGGGTTGGATTCGTGAGGAATTTGATGGTTTAGTGGAGCCCCAAAGCTCAACTCCTTATGCCTAGATAGGCCTTATAATAGTCATGTAGATCAGTCTTTTGTAATGGATTGGCAATTTAGACCGTTTGTCTAGTAAATGTAATATTCGAAATCGACGAGTAGTTTCCTGTATTTTCAGTCTTGTATGACATGGAATCCTATGTCAGTCGTTTGTCGAGATGTAGTTATTTAACTTTAAAAAAAAAAACTCAGATTTCGAAAATATCCCTATCCACCCTAAGGTTGAAAGGTATTTGATTATCTGAATCAATATATTGGTAAGTGAAATTAACTTCTTAACTTCAGTTTTTAAACCTGCTGTAGAAACCAAACACGTCTCATATTCGAACGAAACTCAAAATTTTTTCAAGATTTCAAAATGGTTCATACGTACAGATGCTAAGTTCTATCGGGTCATTCAACGTCAACCCAACACATTTTTGAATCCTACCGTATCTGCATTCATTCCCAAAAATATTTCAATTAATTATTAATAACAAATTTCAATGGGATCAGGAGCTTACGAAAATAAAATTTCTTAATATATCTTCTAGCTTATTAACTGGATCATTATTCACGTCTGGTTTATTTTTGTGGAGATGGTGATAAATGAATAACTATTTAAACTTAATTCAAATGTGCGTATATATTATAAAATATACGTATGTATATTAAATTTTGAATAAATAATGCTCCCTTTTAAATTGATTTATTCTCAAAGAATTTTTCTATTTAGTTATAAAAGAAATAAATATATTTATTTCAATAAAAGCTAATTTGAACTTTGGAGTCTACAGGTTCGTGCAGGTTCGCACACTGTTCTTTGTTCTCAGTCTAGTCACAGCTCTGTACCGACGCACTTCACGAATATTATTCGTTATAACAATCATTTAACACTTCTAGAAATTACTTGAAATGTTTAAAATGTTAACTACTTATGATATTTAAGGTATATATTAATTTTTTAAATAAATAATAATGTCTTTGTCTAGCCCCTGGTCTCTATTTATTCTATTAGCAATAATTACTATAGTTATCATTACTTCAGAAGTTTAACTGCATCAAGAAATGATTAACAAATTTTAAACTTTATAAATGTACTGTAAAAATTTTTTTAAAGTGTTTAAAAATAATTATATAATAGTAAATAAATTATACTGTCTTTTAAACTTGTTAATACTAAATATACCCATTTACAAGATGTACATAAATGTTTAATAATTATCCTATTCAGTTAGAAAGTAAATAAATTTATTTATTATAATATATCTACTTTGAACTTTGGACTCGACAAGTTCTTGCATGTCCACCATTGTACTGCGAAGTTAGTTCGCTCCCAGTCCCAGCTCTGTAATGGTGCAGTTTGCAATAATTATTCGTTATAAAAAGCATTTAATACTTCTCGAAATTACTTGAGATGTTTAAAATGTTAACTATTAACAATGGTTAAGGTACATATTATTTTTTTAAATCAATAATGTCTTTATCTTCTCTGAGCTATAGAGCTGATATAGATCGATGCTCATCGCAATAATTATTACTTTTATTCATTACATCTAGAAATGAATAAAGGTTTTTAAATTTTATAAATGTTACGCAAGAGTTTTTATAAAATATTTAAGATACTCACTAAATAGTAAAATACACCCGCCAGTCAGCAAATGAACAAAAAATAATTTATTCGTGCCGACGTTTCGACCGGAATTTCAGTTCTTCATCATGGAGTAAAGACATAGATTCTGGCTAAACTATCAACATCTCATTCTGGCTTATTTTTATTTTCATAAACTTTAATATTAATATCGCTGTAATTGTTAATATGAATCAAAAGTTTAATTTATGAGAGAGGGGCTTAAGTTTTTAATTTGTTTAACCTTGAAGCCATTTCCGTGCCACATTTATATTTTTCCCTTATTATCAAAATTAAAACAACCTTTGAAGGAATGAATTTGAAAATTTTAAAATATGTACTTTCTGAGAAAATTCAAATAAAATTTTTAAATAAGGTTTTCAGAAATGTTGACTTATTTTAATCTAAATAGTGTTGTAAATCATATGAAAGGTCATGGAATATACCTAAAATGACACAAAACCCTATCTCTATTTAAATTATGGAACCAGTGATCCGGCGGGAGGGATGCGCTGGGATCTTTTGAGCTCTGCTCTACCCCCCACACTAGGGGCATATATGAATATATATATTATATAAATATTGTATATAAGAGTGTAAATGTAACTAGAGATAATATTATTTTTATTATTATTTTATTTTATTTATTTTTAATAATACATATGGTTTGATTATTTAATTTTGTTTATCCTTCTGTTTGTATATATATTAAGAGAGATTTTATTTATTTATTTTTATTCTTATCTTAAATTTATTATGAATGTGATCATTCACCACTATTACCTATTGCTCACAACTGTGTGGCAGATTGTAATCTCTATCAATAAATAAAAAAGTAGTTTTGGTAATAAAACAAAAAAATTATGAAGTTTCTGCAACAATTTAAAAAATGTTAATCTCTGTTTTTGTCCATTTATGAGGAGTTGATAGCTTTGTAAACCAAAGTCTAATGAACATATACATTTTGACAGTTTATCATGTCTATACTTATACATCTGTGCAAAATTTTTAATGCAAAAAAATTCAAAGAAAATCTAAAATAGTAAGCCTGAAAAGTGTTTTGAGTTTAACGTAACCCTTTCTGTATATTAATTCTCTTTGATGCATGAGACGGAATGTTCAAGCGAGGATTCGTAACGTTCAGTGGTGGGTGGGTACCCGACTACTGTACAAAGTTTCATTTGTCATAGATGTTAACTTAGATAATTACCCACAAATGTGTTTAAGTAGATATGTACATATATTTCCATAGTTAGATCTATAAAAAAATTAATATTGAGGTATGGTACCATAATTTTATTGCTTACATTAAGCTGTCGAAGGTGGCGGATGAAGAAGTAAAAATAATAATAATAATATTTATTTATTCTGGGATTCCTTTAGAATAATATATAGGCATCAAAATTAGGCTTTAGAGCCTTAGAGTGAAATACAAAATAAAAAGGAAATTATAAAACATAATAAAATAATGAATTTAAAAAGATAAAAATGAACAACAATAATTAACAGAATAGAACAAATAAAGTAAAACGATAAAGTGTCATATCATAAAACATAAGATGACAGACAGTTATGATAATAAGTAATAGAAAAAAAATGATGAAAATCATATATAATTAAACTATAAATAATAAATGGAAAGGTACAATTTCTGCTAATATACATATTTCCTAGAATAAACCATAATCTGGAACATTAAGTATAGAAAATATATAAACCTTGTTTGAAACTTTCAATTGTTATTCTTCCGGAATAGAGTGTACAGAAGGTGGTCGAAGCAATGGGATTTGAAGGTTGGAAAGGTATTAAAACTACAAATGATGGAGGGAATAGAATTCCATAGGGACGAGGAAAGATCTACCAAAATATTTTAATTCCAAGCATTTTCTAGGTAATTATAGAGAAATATTTATATGAATTATACATGGATATATGTTGCTTTATATACATTTTCTAGCTATGTTGAGAAAGTTGAGGTTATAAATGTTCTAGGTTTACAAGAATTTATGATTATTTGGAGGACAAATGATACAAAATTTTAAGTAAACATAATAAATTAAACAATACCGTAAATACAGAAAGAGTAATTATGTTTCCCGCTAAACAATCTTATAGGTAAATACATTATTTGCTAATGAGCTACGTGAGCAATCGTCATCTTGCGATTAGAAAAAAAACAACTTTTTCTCACAATCACTGTATAAAACTTTTGTAATGGGCTTCCTTTACTAAAACATTAAAGACCATGTATATCTTGAAGGAATAAGAGAGTTCATAAATATTTCATAAAGTGAGAAATATAAATTAATTATGCCCCCCCCAGGCTATTCTCGTCGGTTCCAAACTCCTCCACACCCTCGATTAGTGCTTTACATGGATTAGCTACATTTCCCAAACAAATTGAACAATCATTTCAATCCTAAACAGCATCTAGGATCCCATGATTAATTTCCTCAAAGTACCCATCACCCTCTAGAAACCTCCCTTACTCTTCCTCATCTCTACTACGGATGTCACTGGACACATGGAGGAATATCCATTGAACAAGAAATAGGACTAAAAAAGATTAATGAACTGTTAATAAGATTCATCTTCGGTATTCCCAGGCGTTCTCATATCTCTCACTACTATTCCGAGCAAAGTTGGCTTTGTCCCAGTATCCGAAGACAATAACTTCTTGGCACATTTAAGTTTTAATCCCTAATTACCAAAAAACCTTTCTGTATCATTGACCCCCTCACCCTACGTTTATCTATTCACCTGTAAAACACAAGATCCCAACTGACCGATTTGTACATCCCTTACCATAGAACTACCTCCTTTCAAAATTCCTTTACTGTTCGAGGTACCTCATTTTGGAACTCTTTATCTAGATCCATCCGTAAAGCTTCCTCCTTAACATCACTCAAACACCAATTATATATCCATCTCCTTGACTATCAATCTTCCGTAAACTTGTAAATAACAGTTATCAATATATGTATATAAACATTATAATAGTTTAATTTAATTATGTTCAATATCAGTTGATGTAGCCAGACATTAACTGATTCAAATACTTTTGAAATTGTTCCAAATTGTTATTCTTAGGAGACAAAGCGTCCCAGAATAAAGATCGATTTTCCATTTTCATTTTCATTTAATAATCTATCGAAAAACAAATAAATATATAGACAAATAATCTACATTAAAATTTACTTCAATTTTAGTTTTGAAGATGGCCACGAGACCAGCTAATGTAAAATGTCATTAGAGTGCTACCAATGGGTAGAGTTTCTCTACACGCCTGTAACACTCCAATTTAACTTAGATCAGATTTACTAAATGTATTATAATGTACAGTTGTAAATAGCAATAAATAAATATTAAAATTTAAAAAAAAAAATTAGTTTTTAAAAAAATTAATAAATTTTGCTACCTTTGAATTTTTAGCGGGTTCCCCTTTATTTAAGAGATAGTTTAAAAAAAAAAATTACGAAATAGAATTATATGGATAAAAAAAGAGGAACAAATTAGAATATTGGATATTGTAAAATATGTTCTATAATGTAATATATATTATTTTTTATATTAAGAAAAATAATAGTACAGACAATAATATGATAGTTAAGAATAGTGATATAATAAAATAATAGTGATAGTACAGACAAATAATTTATTTGCTAATGAGCCATGTGAACATTCAATACCTTGAGATTACAATAAACAACTTTTTCCAATAAGCACTAATTACAACTTTAGCCATGGGCCTCCTGAACGAAATCATCAAAACAAATTGACAACCAAAACCACGAATATTTTAAGGAAATAGTTGATTTCATAAATATATCACAAAGAAAGAAACATCTTAAATTAAAAAGACCCTAAATACAGCTAAATTAATTATTTTTCGCTCCCAAATAATCTTTAGATAAATAATCAATATATAGATAAATAATCTAGATAATATAGAAAAATTATCTATTTGCTAATGAGCTTCGTAAACAATCAAGACATTGTGATTACAACACATTTTTTCCAACAAGCTCTGATTAAAACTTTAGGCAAGATAAATTATTTTTCGACCCATAATAATCTTTAGATTAACAATCAATAAATAGACAAATAATGTAGATAATATAGACAACAAATCTATAGAAATAATCTATTCGCTAATGAGCTCCGTGAGCAAACTTGACCTTGTAATTACAACAAACAAATTTTTCCAACAAGCTATAATTACAAGTTTAGGCATGAGCTGAACGGAAACATCGAATCATATTAACTTCTTATAGCAGGAATATTTTAAGGCAATAGTTGATTTCGTACATTTGCGACAAAATAAGAAAAATTATAAATTAAAAAAGCTAGATTAATTATTTTTTCCTCTAATAATGTATAAATAAATCAATATACAGACAAATAAATAGACATTATGCCGATATAATAAATAGATTGGCCATATATATAACAAATCAGGGAGGTTATAAAACATATTAGAGATGTTGATATGTCCAAAGAGGTAATGCCTAATATAGAGCATTGGTTTATATTCATTGATAAATGCAGCAATAGTGAAAGAAAATAATTTAAACAATGTAGTTATAAAACAATTTATAGTATAAGTGTAAAGATGGCATGATTTTCAAAATGAAAATATGTTAAATTTGTGGTAAATATGATTACAAGAATTTTCAATATTACCCATATTATATAGATAAAAATTGTTGATAAGAATAACTTAATTGTTTCAATTTTAGGATGAAAAGTGCATGAGTACGGGATAATTGTGCCAAAACGTTGTTCAAGCAAAATATGGAATAGCTGATATTCTATTTGGAAGTTATTTTTCACCTCAACAATTAAAAAAATTAATACAATCAAACTTCTTAAAAATCCTTGATAAATACTCTATTAGCTAAAGAGCCATGTTATCAATCAAGACCTTTTGAATACAAGATACTTTTTCCAGCAAGCTCTAATATCAAGTTTAGTAATAGGTCTCCTATAGGAAAACATCAAATCAAATTATCCTCTAGAACCACGAAAATTTTAATCAAGTGGTAGAGTTCCCAATTACATCAAATTACGAATAAGAAACATTTGACTTAGTACTATTTATTACTATAGTATTACTAGCTTTGCTTCTAGGATGAGAAAAGGACACGTTTGAGACGTTATTATAAATTTAATAAGCAATTTGTTATCATTGAAATTAGATGGGGAGTTTGTTCCACAAACAAACAATTGTGAGAAAACGACAGCTGTGGTTTCTAGAGAGGCAGTTTTATCAGTACTAGACATTTCTAATGATATTGGCCAGCCTGATAATGGACATACTGTTGCTGATAACATACATTGGTATCAGCTTTAGTGTTTGTTCTATATAATCCTAATTATAATCCATTGTTGTAACAGCTGATGCTTCATCGACTGGATTTAAAGCTGTGATTTCCCATGCTTTCTGAATGGATCATGTAATATTAGGTTTATGATTTAAGCAGAGGCGGAAATAGGATTCGGGCAAGCTCAACAGCAGTATAATATTTCGATCTAATTTTAATTATAGCATAAGTTCATTTTTTGACAGTATATTGGTCAAAAAACCAAAAATATTGTGGTGGCAGTGGGGGTTCAAAATTGGACCTTACCTAAACAGTTCGCTTTCTATAGGGACAGGTAAAATCAGAGGGCTAATATATATAAATGTATACAATATAATTATAAAAGTATAATAAACAATATTGGAAATTAAACAGCTGCAGTTAAAAAATATACATGGAAAGTGAATTTAAAACAAAGAAATTAAAATTGAGGAATTGAGATATATATGAAGTAAAAAAAAAACAATACAGTATTTTCTGTGACTGCCCATAAACAAAAAATTATGAAACTAGCTAAAGTTTGTTAACTCAGGATTCTGACGAATGAGAGAAGTAATCTTCGGGCCAGTATGAAAATGAAGTTGTTTCAAGATGAGCCTCTGAGGCTTAATAAAGTGAGGCTTTATGGCTGTAAGTAAGTCCTGCTGCGGAATAATGAAGTTGGAGCTTGTCAGACAAATCCTCATTGCGAGGGGATTTTTGGCTGTGTATATTGGTTGCAAAAAATTTTTTTTTTTTTAATTTCAAACTTTAAATTTGATATTTCCGTCGAAACATTTTGTTCTTGGAAATTAATTTTCATATGAGAGAAATAATAAAATTATTTTACTAAGTTTTATGACGGTAAAGAGCACCGTCATTCGAAACATTTTATCTGGCTATAAAATATCCTAGAAATGGTTATGACAATACCATCACGTCAGGGAGGTTCATCAATTTCGTTGAAGTTTTGTAATAAAACACATGACTTCAGTTTACTGACAGACCTTGAAAACTCAAATTGAAAGTCTATTAAAAAAAAAAAAAAAAGTTACTGAAGAAGAAGGTCCCAAAAAGTCGGAGTTTTGGATCTAACATGACCAAATTAAAGTCTCGCCTGGATTTGTTGAACCCAAAGGATACAGAAAGTAGCAACGATCGCTATCAAAGAGTCCTCCCAGAAAATAGAATTCAAAAGATCTTAAAACCCTGAAGAAGGTTTAATGGAAATGTGGTAGGAAGGATGGAAAACCTGTGCACCAGTGATATTTTATTAGCAGCCAGAACTACTTGAGTAGGCATTGTACAATGAGTACGTTACAAGAGCCGTGAAGAAAAAAATGCAGTTATCTCACCTTAATTTTTTATTACTTTAATGAGAACTATGTATAATTACTAGTCAAAACTACGAGTCTGCCAAGTATAGGTAGGGGGAATTAAAAATTGCAGCTGTTTCAAAACGTAAAAAAACAAATTTTTCATTCGGAGCTCTATATCTTAAAAACTACCAACACCAGAAATTCTAAAAGAACATTGTTCAAAGAAGAGTAAATTTGTTAAAATATTAACACTAATAGAGCTATTTACGTCCAATAGTTTTCAAGATATACCTTTTTAAAAAGCAACATTTCATAAAAATGTACTGAAATATCAGTAGTTAATGAATCAATTTTGAGAAATCTATATCTCAATAATCATTCGACGTACAAATGTCTATTAGCACTCAAATTAAAGCTAGTTTGACGGGCTACAAAGTACTTTATGACGTTTATCTTCGTAAGAGTAGTATTTATCATGATATTTGCTAAAATAAATTGATTTATAGTAGTTCAACAAAAGTTTGATTTATGAAAAACTTTATTTAAGAAACCATTGGACGTACGGATGTCTGCCAGCACTCAAATTAAAGCTAGTTAAGTTACTATAAAGTATTTTATGACATTTATCTTCGTAGGGGTAGTAGTTTTTATGATATTCACATATGGATATAAATTTGGCAAATCGGAATATTAATTTGGCGGATCTGTTTAATCCAGTTAAGATTATTTGTCTCATTTTTGCACAAAACCGTACGTTCAATATAATTCATTAATTCATTTTATTATTCTTCGGGACAGCCGGACAATGAATGCTTAACTGCCCCAGGCTGGAATCGAACCCACAACGTTCCGAACCGAGCGCGCATTTTTACATACATTTTTATATAAAAAATATAATTTATTTCATTATATTGCAGTGCGCTCGGTTCGGAACGTTGTGGGTTCGATTCCAGCCTGGGGCAGTTAAACATTCATTGTCCGACTGTCCCGAAGAATGAATTTGGACACTCCCACCTTGGTTAGTACAGCAACGCAGGTAGCCACCAGGGGTTTGCAAAAAGGACCACTAGGCTCATTTGCCGGACTTGTTCCCCCCCCCCCAAATACCAGTATCTTTGCTGTGTACGTATTTAACGATTGTTATATACCAATTTATTTGTGTTTTTTTTTTTTTAAATAAGAACATATGAATATTGATCGTATTAAATGAGTTTAAATGTGTAAAAAATACAAAAAAACCATAAGTTGCTTCCAGTTCGGTAGAAAAAAAAAGTATTATGAAAAAATCAAGTCAGATTTGATTTCAGGGTCTTTTCAAACCATTAAATACGAATTTTCATATAAATAAAAAATTCTAAACATTTTTAAATATTTTTTTTGTACCGATGTCTCTCGTTCACGAAATGAATTCATAACTCCTTCTTACAATGTTATCCAAATCCAACATAACTATAGTTAGCAAGTCAGATTTGTTTTTAGCTTCATAAAAAACACTTAAATATGGATTTTCATAATAAACAAAAAATATTTTAACTGGCCCACTTGTGTGTTGATTGAGTACTCATTGAAGCAATGCGGACCGACTGACTTTGAAAAGTTACTTAAACTATTTTTTATTTTATTTATTTTTTTTTTTTTAATAAAACAAAAACGGCATGAATGGATGGACCCTATACAATTCTGAATTGTATAGGCCTAAGGGATGAACAAAAGATGGATAAGAAGCAAAAGCAAAAATAAGATTAAATTTGGCTGCGAGAAAGAGAATAGTATGCTTGCCTATTTTGTGAAACGTAGAAAAAAAAATATATTTGTTCCTGAGATATCGACAATTTTTTTAAATAAGCCAAAAGTTTAGGTTTTTTACAAGATTAAATGATCTATTGGTATCATCAATTTCAAATAGTTCCGTACATACTTTTCAAGAACATTTATTGTATAGTTTAGGTATAAATTGTATTATTTTTTAACAGAAAATAGCTGGTAAATAATGATGTATATCTAAAATTTTATTTTTATTGATCAAAGGTGGCGCATTCGACTAAGGTAAGGGAACTTACAGCCTACGTCATAAACAATTGTAGTCAAATCGGCCATGTTTTTTGGCTTTGACTTCCGGTCTAAAAGGAGTAATCATATCCAGATATAATTTTTAGAAATTTGGTTACACCAGATTCTGCCATTTGCTTATAATAAAAAACGATAGATATGAAAAATATTTTTTGTTATATTTTATTTTTTCGTAGCCCTACTTGTATGAAATACAGTATTTCTCTCTAAAATAAATATATGTATTGGATGCCTATCCATTTAGGCGAGAAAACGATCGTTTAGCTTTCATCTTAATTTTAGAAATGAAAGTAAAAATTTCTAAAATTGGAGAAAGAGAAAAAGAGCAACATGTGACGTTATTAGAGTTGAAAGCTCCTATCATTATGAACTTACATAACTATAGTTGCATAACTTGAACCACAATAACCAAGAATTCGATAATAGATAAGACAGAAAATCTTTCTTATCGGTTTTACTGAGGGCATTCTAAGAGGAATCCAATACTGGATACTTATAGTTGAACGCTGTACCGTTTTCTGACCATGAGATGGGCCAGTTTAGGTATATTTGGAGGTACCTGAGTAGGTGCCAGTGAAGACTCGAGGTACCAAATGGGCTCTTTATACCAGCATTACTGAGAAACTTCAGGTACCAAAAGCTTCTTGCAGTTGAAAGTAACTCAATGATTTTTGAGATTTTTTTACTTCTTATTCGTATTGAAATTTACATAGTCCAACCTCTGTGCGAAGAAATCACAAATTCTTCGAAAATCGGCGCAAGAGCCTAACTCAAGTAAACCATCATTCATGAATAAATTTAAATTTATAAATTAACTAATTTTAGAACTCACAAAAATGTCTTAGTGTCTCCATTTTAAATTTGAAAATAAAATATATCTGATAGAACAACGAAATTTCTGTAGCTCTCATCGAATTCTTAAATCAGGTTGCTAAGCATCGTTAAGATAACTTTAATCTACTCTAGTTGATAATGATAAATATTAGATTAAAAAAAACCCTATCGAAATAATAGATTTTAAAAAGTAACTAGAATTGTTATTACTTCTCATGGCCCTTGGTTTTTTCCATTTGAACAGCGATTCGAAATTATTACGTAGTAATGGTAAATAGAAAATATCGCACTAAACATTAAACATTTTGCTAATGTATAGAATATAATCCAAAATAAATATAATTTTATGTTGTAACATTAATTTGATTATTAAAATGCGTGATAAAAAGAAATATAGTGAGTTTTATAATTAGAAAAATATTTTTAGTATTATTACTAGTAGCATCTGCGTGAGGCATGTTTACCAATATTATAACATATAATATAAATTATGTTTACAATGATGATGTGATATCATTTTTTTCGGTATTTTTTTTAAATAATAAATATTTACGAGATTTAAAAATTCATGCAATTTTTAATTTTTTTATAATTCTCCCTGAGATAAGTTAATAATTTAATAAATTTCTCATACTCATTTCTTTACTCTAATAGCTGTAATGAGCCATCGACATAAACAAAATTAGAAAATAAATATTTAAACTATTACGTTGACAGAGCTGTCAATGTTTAACAGATGCTGTTTTGACACTTTAAAATTGACATTACTTCTATAAGCTAAACGTTTTGTTGCCTCTCTAATAGTGATATTTTCTAAGATTACAATAAATTACAACATAGATTATATTAATTTACCTAAGGAACTGCAGGATGTTTGTCATTGCTCTAGTACTAGACTGTTAACTGTTCACTGCTACCCCAAGACTAAAACATCTCACGGGGGCCAACGCTGATAAACCAGTCGTGCCAACTATTTTCTGTTGGGCGTAGCAGTCTACATGGCATTTTATTAGTGATCTTTTTTTTTTTTTTTTTGCCATATTGGGTAAGTAATCTCTCAGTTTGTTGTTGTTGACCATTGTTTTCTTAAAATGAACCAGTTGAATAATCATTTCCTTTCAAAGATACGGCGTTGTGTAAGACAGACCTATTCATCCACTTATTAGGCAAACAAACTTTATCTATTGGTCAATCGGAAGAGAGACAATACACTTCATGTAAATTATATTTAAAATAAAGCTTACTAAAAATGTTAATTATTTATTTGAATTTGAATGTTTTCTATCTAAATATCCTTTGCAGCAATCCAGGGATTTAACTCAATGCCTTTGATACCGTTTGGCGTGTCTACATACTCTCATTTTGGTATTTTATCATTTAACCATACAAAAAACATACACTGTATGTGTATATACAGTTAAAAGTCTATTTATAGCTCTCATATTCATTTATATGTGTATTGGCGTATTTTGAGCAACATTTTCTATCCCCTTGCCTTCATATTGTGAGATATGAATGATTTTTATCATCTCCGATATCTTAAAGGATTTCTCTTGGCTACCAATCCAGAGATAGTGTGCAATACAACACATACCACTGGCTTTGGCTAAGGCATCGATTAAGATTTTCATCTTAAAGTTATCCTCAGTGAGTTGAAAGAACTACTGGGATCTTTCGTCAGTTTTAGAGTTTCGGCACACCCTCTTTTTTGCGGTTATAACTGGATCAGCCCATCCGATTATTATCTTCATCAAGGATACGTACGAGATAAAAATGATGAAAAGATTATAGCCAAACATTTGGGTGTGGTTAAAATATCTTCACATCATTTTTATCTCAATGAAAAAAAATAATGAAAAGATCCTAGCCAAAGATAAGAGTACGGTTAAAATCGATAGAATATTAAGTATACATTACTGTTAATGAGGAAGAAAATAATAATACAATTAAATTCGAAGTACCTGGACAGACATATTTCTTTCAAAACTTGTCGGCGCTTAGAGAAAAATCTCTATATTTATGTTAAATAGAACTCTGTGTGGATTTGTACATCTGAGTCAATTGGTAATTGCCAAAAACATTACCATGCCAGGCTTGCCATAGGCTTATCACCGAAGGTAGGGGGTTGCTATAGTCTATTGGGGGTGTTCAAAACCTAAAATATCCCTAAACTTTTGACTGGATTTCCTCCATTTACATCCCAAATTTGTTTTTTTTTCCAAAAAGTTTTAGAAAATAGATTTCTATAGTTAGTATTTATAATAATAAGCTCTGAATGTCATGATCTGTTTGATTAATGTATTACAACAATTTTGAAATTTTGAAAAAATTTGAAGAGGGTTCTCAAATCTCAGATTTCTCATCTTTTGGGGTTTCAAAATTACTGGAGAAGATGACTCTCTCCTCTACCCCCTTCTTCCCAAACGCCATCCTTTGGTAAGACGCAATTCGTTATAATTTAGATAATAAATTTATTTTTAACTTGTGGTTAGTCGGCATTTATTATTGAGGACTAAATAATTATTTAAGTTATTGTTTAGACATGAATTTCTTGTGGTGCTTAGCATATTCCCCACTTTTCCTATTCATTTTAAAAAGCCGCCACCTTTTTCTAAGCCATTCTGATATCTGATGTCCTCTAATTTTTTTTAACAAATATATAAATATCTCAATTCTTTTAAGATTTTTTTTTTTATGCACTCATATCTACAGAGTGTGCTAAGCGAATATGAAACCGACTTTTCGGTGATTTTCAACAAATTTTCAATAATAAATTTTATCTTATGTTAAAAAAAATAATTATAATGAGTTACTATTTATGTAAGTTAAAACCGTTAATTGAATATGAGTCCGTATTTATAGATTTCGTTAGAGTCAACATTTCGGACTCCTGCACGTGAAACAGGAGGAAATTTTAAGACTATTTTGAAAATACTTCCAAGGGGGCTAAGTTTTCAGCAAAATAATTATATATGAATTTCATTTTTACGAAATTTATTTCATGTTTATTGATGTTTTCATTTAAATTATATTTGTGATTTTATATGTTTTATGATTTTCGATTAGACTGGCTTGATATATGATGTCCTCTAATTTCTTTAATTTCTTTTTAGTATTTTTTTTATGCACTCATATCCACAGAGTGTGCTAAGCCATCCAGAGCGTAATTAATTTTAATGAAATATTTTATCAATTTTGAAGTTATATGTATGTTCTTTGTTGTAACCTGTATGTTTTTTTCCGGACAGTCATAATAAATAACATTGAGTTGATTACTTTATTATTAATTTTTAAAAAAATAGAAAAATGCACAATAAAATTATTACATTATAAATTAAACAAATATTTACCTTATTAAAATCATTTTTTCCCGTCGTACCTATCAGGATTAACTCTTAGCTTGCACTATTATGTTTAAACTTACAGGAAAATACACTGCAATGTAAACAGATATTTACGTAATCCTCAGGTACGAGGAGAGGATCACACGTGTGTCTCATAGATTTTGATCAAAATTGTAGCTGAATCTAGGTTTCAAAATATTAGACAGCTGAGAATATTAACTGCCGATGTGCCAGTGCGAATCCAGGGGAAAAAATAGAGAAGTTGGCGTATGAAAAACTCATTTCATTTTATATCTCCGGTTCTGATCTAGATAGAAAAAATGAGTTCCACCCCAAAATGTACCTACTCTAAAGCGATAAAATAATAATAAACAAGCCATCAAACATTCAAGTATTAAACTTTCAGAAAATATCAAAAAGCCATAAACATAGTGATTTTTTTTACAGGAAACGTTAGTTTAAAAAAAAACAAAAAAAAAAAACTCAGTTTACCTGGAAAAAACAGTTTGTTCCAATTTTTTATGAAAATCGAAAAAACTAAAAACCATCACGCTTGGTAACAATACAAAAAGTCTGATAATTTTTGTGAAAACACTAGTTTAGAACGAACCAAACGATAGTTACGATAGTTTCACTCCTGATATTTAAGAAAATCATAAAACACGAAATAAATATTATTAAACGTAAATCATAAATTAGTTTTCTGCAAAAATTCCTCTTGGAAGTATTTTCAAGATAGATAGTTTTACAATTCCCTCTTGCTTCACGTGTACAGCATTTTACGAAATGTTTTCACTCTAACAAAATATTTAATTACGGACTCATACTCAATTAACGTTTAAACTTATATAAATGGTAGCTCATTATAATTATAACCTGTTATTAAAATTTAGTATTCGTTTTGCCATAGAGGAAAATTAGTAATTTAAAGTTTATTTATTTTATTTTATGAGTTTTTTTATTTTATTTTATTTTATTATTTTTTTTTTTACTTATTTATTTTATTTTTTTATTTTTATTTTAGTATGTATGAGATCAGTCATCAATATTACCTATTGACCACAACTGTGTGGCAGATTGTAATATCTATCAATAAATAAATCTATCAAATTTAAAAAAAAAAAAAAGAAGTTTATTGAAAATTGCAGAAAATTATTTGTTTTAAAGAAAGTAACAAAGATATCTAAATACTTTTGTTTTTGTTATTGCTTGCTAAAACAGAATATTACTTTATCAATAATAATTCATTGCCTACAACAGAAATAAATATTAACGTCAGGTTGTAGAGTGATTTAGAGACGATTCAGATGTTTGTCTGCTTCTAAGGTTCTAAACAAACCAACAGATTTCAATGGAATGTACGCCTGAAAGAGGAAAATTATGACGTATAAAATAATTTATGTTTTTTTTTTTAAATTTAAAAAACAAAACAAGACTATTTTTTTTTACCTAAAAAAAATCATGTAAAGCCAAAAAAAAAAAAACTGTAAAACTATTCTGAAAACACTTATGTTACACTCGTACCTTATGTTTTATGATTTTCACAAAAATTAGGAATGAACTGGTTTCTTGCGATGGAAAATCTAAATATGAGTTCGATTTCGTCATAAACTAAAGTTTTCTATAAAAATTGCTATTTTAAAGGCTTGGAATTGTTACCAAGCTTGATACTTTTTTTGATTTTCATGAAAATTAGAAGAAAAAAAAAACTGCAACACTTTTTTTAAAACAATGGCTTTGCTGAAGGATTTTTTATATTTTGTGCAACTTATTTTATTTTTATTTATTGATACTTACAACTGTACATAAAATACAACAAGTAAATTAGAAGTAAATTGATAATGGAAGGTACATGCATGTAGAGAAAGTACATAGTTGGTAGCACTTTCAAAACATTTTTACAATATAAGGTAAGATGGCCTCGAGACAGAAATGGAAGATGAAGCAAGACTAGAAACAAATGCATTTAATTGGCAAAGGAAGCTTAAATTAGACTTGAATATTTTGATGACTTATTTTATTGATTTGCAATTACAACATTTTTGTTCCAAACTTATTTTATATCTTCATTAAAACTAGACCCGATTTTTTTCTGGTACACCTGAGGCGCGTGTTGGTACTTCATATTCTCAAAATTTTAAAGCATAGATTTACGTAAAAATGCTTTATTAAAATCTAGACGGCAAATATGCAGTATTTTTCTACTTAGTTCAACTAGTTCGAGTATTGTCAATACTTTTACCAGGATTTTACAAGAGATGTCTAGAGTTTTCTATACAAAGTAAAGAGGAATAATATGACTCATCTTCTGATCTTAAGTGAGTAAATATAATTCCATATAACATTTTTCCATTTAACAAACCTAAAGGATTAAGAATGTAATAAAATAACGATTTACTATCTAAATTCCTTTTAAAGATATGAAATGAATCATTCCAACTCCAAAAACTAAAAAAGAAATTGCTAAATGTGAGTCTAAAGTTATTTAAGATTTTATACATTTTTAGTTAATATTTGAGATTATTAATATTGAATCTTTATAGTGTTTACTTGTGGATAATTTCATCTCAAATTAAAAATAAATTCAAATTTTTATATCCATATTTCGAAACACCTATTTTGGTCACTGTAACAAGATATGCTGCCACTTAGGAATAATTTTCTAGTCGGATCCTTTTTCTTGCCGATTGGTTAATTAGTAATAATTGGCAAATTTTATTTGCAGAGTTTCAGTATTTTATATAAAATAGAATGAACAAATCGTCGTTTCGTCGACGACTGACTAAATAATTATGAAATATATAGAAAATAGCCAAACATATGTTTGAGGATACTTCAACTGCTACAGATCAGAAGGCGTAATATTTTTTTTATTACTCCTGTCATGGTTATTTCTGACTTATGGAGTGGGGGATTCATCTAGAGGTAAACAACCTATTATAACCAAGGTAGCGGGTCAAGTTTTCATTCCATAGGACCACCACAGAATGAAAATCTACTTCTCAGGCTGGATTCGAACCGGTATCGCTGCACGCACGAGGCAGTCGCTCGAGACAGCACATATTTTTATATATCCATAATCCAAAAATTTTTTTTCCTTTATAATGGCCATTTTTTATTTTTAAAAAAGCATATTTGCAATAGAAATCAGTCGTTTTGTACAAATAAGATGATTGCACGCCCTGTGAATGTTTTCATTAAGATGGACGTATTGAACTCCAGAAATGCAATATAAAATAAAATAAAAACGCATTAAATTAAATTGAACAAAATTTATTCCTAAAATAGTCGAATAAAATAAAATCCTTATTTTAGGTTCATTAATGAAGAAAAAGATATAATTAAAAATAAAATAAATATAAACCAAAGGATGTCAACATAAATTTATAAGAAGCAGTACAAGATATTGAATTTTCCTGGATGGGTGAACCTTACGTTTGTTGTACAGAATGATAACCCTTGGAACAATCGCCCAGACATAATCCAAAATGAAATCAACTTCAAGTTTTATTTTTACTTCCAGGATAATTTTTGTTTTAAACAAGTCTTGTTCTAATGGCCACATCTTTTTCCATACTGACTGATACTTCAAAATCATTGCACACACGATGGGTTAACTCCTTCAGCTACAAATAGCCCAACTAGTGTACATTTTTTAAAAAATCTTCTTTGCGGGTAAGGCTTGCTTAGTTCCTTTAATTTTCATGATGAAGAATATTTCCAAAGGATCCCTCTGTAATTCTCGTAAACCTAGCAACTTTTATTAGTCTTAAAGCTAATACGTTTAGTAAATACCTTTGAGTCTAGATAATTACTGATGACCTACAAATTAAAAAAAAAAAAGTGCATTGCCAGGGAGAGAATTTATATTAACGTTGATTTTCGTGTATTCAAAATAATTAACCAACTGTTTCTTATACAAGATTAAATTTAAAATCACCACTAATGCCGCACTAATACACTAATACATTCTCGACAATCCTTTGATAAGCAGCTTGTTGAGTGTAGAGGCTGTCTTCCATTAATAAACTTAAGATGCAATACATTACATGTACATAAATAAAAATTTCAATTTATAATAGTGCATATCTCTTTTAATTTTTGTCCTACCGAGTGTGAGATTCGAAATAAGATTTTAGACCACTCGTTCATTAGAGTTAGTTGAACTATGACTAGGAACAACTATTTTCCAGATTTCTCAACTGCTATCAATAAAATTTGTATGACGTTCATCAAAATATTCCATTACTAGCATTGGTTACCGACAGGGCAAGCGATTAAGTCTGACGTAATGAATATGAGCTGCCAGTTGGAGATAGCTAGAGTTCTAATTTTGTTTGACATCTACCCCCACCAATTCATTACTTGCTTAATACAGTCATTCTCGGGCTAATTGCGTTTATATAAGTAATAATATGATATTTTAAATACTACATATTCGTGTGAAACATTTTTTTTTTTAAATTTATTTATTTTTATTTACAACTTTATAAAAATAAATACAACAAGTAAATTTGCTGTATGTGATATAATGACTTGATACAGACATGTGGAGAATCTACCCATTAATAAAACCTCAATAACATTTCTAGAGGAGAAGATCTCGAGACCATCTTCTTTTCAGACGCCTAGGAGGATTATTAGGTAATGAAGGATAAGCCAGGTTAGAAACAAGTGGATTTGGGTGGTTGGGAAGTTTATCATGGAAGAATTGGTATCTGGTTCTGGCCAAATCGGCAACATATGTAAGATTAAGGTCCTGATGGATAACTTGATTTATCACAAAGTAAAGAGCATTAAGAAGTTTACGAAGGATGTTGGACTGTAAGGATTGGATTCGGGAGGAATTTGATGGTTTAGTGGAGCCCCAAATCTCTACTCCGTGTGTCCAGATAGGGCTTATAATAGTCATGTATATCAGTCTTTTGTAATGGATTAGAAGTTTAGAACGTTTATCTAGTAAATGTTGTAATAGTCGGAATCGAAGAGTAGGTGAAACGTTTTGAATTGAAATATAATAACATGTTAATTCCATGAACTATTTTTTTTTTAAATCTTTATTTTAATTTATAACGTGTTACTAAACTAAACTGAGTGAACTAAATTGACAATTTGAAATGTTCGATGACTTTTTATAGTCCAAAGATAGTGTAGTGTGATTTTAAATCGCATTGCTTATTATTTACTTCCTTATTAGTATGTATGGTATTTTGTGTTGTCTTAAATAAATAATAGCATACGTATAGTATGCAATTTAAATTTAGGTCTTGACTATTACAACATTTACTAGACAAACGGTGTAAATTGCTAATCCATTACAAAAGACTGATCTACATGACTATTATAAGCTCTATCTGGGTATATGGAGTTGAGCTTTAGGGCTCCACTAAACCATCAAATTCCTCCCGAAGCCAATCCTTACAGTCCAAAATCCTTAATGCTCCTTACTTTGTCACAAATCAAGTCATCCATCAGGACCTCAATGTCCCATTTGTTGCCTATTTGACCAGAATCAGATACCACTTCTTCCATGATAAACTTCCCAACAACCCAAATCCACTCGTTTCAAACCTGGCTTCTCCTTCATAAACTAATAATCCTCCTAGGCGTCTGAAAAGAAGATGGCCTTGAGATCTTCTCATCTAAAAATATTTTTGGAGTTCTATTAATGGGTATATTCTGCACATGTTTGTATCATGTCATTACATTTCTTACAGTAAATTTACTTTATGTATATATATTTATACAGTTGTAAATAGCAATAAATAAATTATTTTTAAAAAAAATTGGTCTTAATCATAAAAATAAATCCCTATCAATACATTTTATCGGAAATTGGAAGAATTTTTTTCTTATTAACTTTTTGAAATTACAAGGAGCCTAGAAGTTTATAATGAAAACTAAAATTTTAACATATTCAATTTTTAAAGACTTGTCTGATTATGTTCATTTGTCTATCCTTTTGTTTGTATATATTTTAAAAGTTTTTTTTTTTTACATATTTATTTTATTTTATTTTTTTTTTATTTTAGTATGTATGAGATCATTTATCAATATTACCTATTGCCCACAACTGTGTGGCAGATTGTAATATCTATCAATAAATAAATCTATCAATTTAAAAAAAAAAAAGACTTGTCAGATGGCCACTGTGTTTAACTTTTCCGCTTAAATCGACAAACCGATATTGCCGCTTGATCTTATAAATTTTATAATTGTTAGCCATTTTCTCTAAAACAGCTCAGAAGACTTTGGCCAAACTCGTAATATCGATACACAATTAAGTAATCTTTTATATAAGCTACGTTTTTCCTGATTGAAATAATGAGAGAACTTAAAAACTTACTTTACCAGTAGCTTACCATTAGAAATAATTCATATTTCTCATTATTAGCAGTAAGAAAGAATGGCTAAATATAAAATATGAAAAAATTTCATGATTAAGTGAAGGATATGTACCATATGTTGCCGATTTGGCCAGAACCAGATACCAATCCTTCCATAATAAACTTCCCAACCACCCAAACCATCTCGTTTCTAACCTGGCTTCTCCTTCACTATAATAATAATTCACTAATAATCCTCCTAGGCATCTGAAAACAAGATGGCCTCG
>NW_027116161.1:1790455-1798071 GCF_000696795.3 Halyomorpha halys
GATCAAATTTACTTGTTGTATTTTTTATACAGTTGTAAATATCAATAAATAAATAAATTTAAAAAAATGTGAAAATTGATTTATTAGGTAATTAGATATAATTTAGGATATGCTTAAAAAAAAATGTATATATGTTTACCTAATGTTTTAATGTTTCATAGAGACATTGTTGAATTGGCCTGGGCAGAATAGCCTGCATGAAGTTGTGTTTTAAAATTATTTAGTTCTAAAATTGTACTAAGGTAAGATAAATTATGAATAATATTGTTAATTATTTTGAATTGCTGAGGATCATAGATGTAATAAAAGCTGTTCTTTAATAGATTGTCCCAGAGGATGGCCGAATTGGCCGAAACGTCGGACTTATAGAGAATAAAATGTTTAGAGACTATAATGGAAAAAAATTAAAATTATTTATTTAAATAATATTTATTAGTCTCAAGAAAGTATCGTATTATGACTCTTGAGTAAAGTATGGTATTATGACTTGGTTATTTAAATAGTAATTTTTTATTTTATAAGGTGGTGACGTACATTTTTCAATTGAGGTCGATAAACATGGTCATTTTATATGCCAAAAATAATTATTAATAAAATATGACACCTTTTTTTATCAGGAGTTCCTGTAATTTGGCGGGTTCTTGCCAATTTTTTCCTAGTAGGGCAATATTTCTGCCAATAGCTAAGAATTTTAGAATTTCTAAAATACTATTAACAATTTAATTAAATAAATTACAAAAGACTTATGATTATCGAATATCTAATAGATGTGTTAAGGTCAAGTCAATTACCACGAGATCTACAGGATAGTGGTTGAAGTTTTTAAGAATGTAGTTCACTAATCTACCGCTACGTTGCGCATGGGCGAAGCACATCCTCAGATGTTTCCTACAAAATTGTATTTTGTTAATTAACAGCTTTATTTATCACCTAATATATTTTTCTGTAAATATGTTCATACGTTACTTTTATCTACAATAAAGCTATAAGACAGAGGAGAACCTATTTAAGCTAAAGATATGTTACTATAAAACGTCTCCTGAAACTATTTCAATAAAGATTCGCTCTTATTGGATATAGATTGTACGTGGCCATCTGGTACTCATACTTCACTACAAGAATAAGTTGTAACCTTCGGAAAAATATGTGCAAAATCAGAAATTTTAGTAGTAATACCATATATTAGTACTGTATCAGTTTGGTTATTAAGTGTCTTGTCACAAATTGGTAATTGATAAAACAGTTCTTTGTTATTTGCAAGATTTCTTTTCATCATGATTGCTGAATATAACTTTCATTTACCTATATATGGAATATATACTATGGGGAACTATTGCAGTCGTGAAAAATTATTTTCAGTATTTTTATTTATATTTATTTTTAGTATTGAGGTTTCCCGAGCCCAAATAAACTATCGTAAAATGGTATGTGTGTATGTTGTTAGCCAAGCTCAAAAACGAAAAGTCGCAACTTTTTCGATAAAATCGATGAACCGAAAGTGCCAATTTATAGAATCGATTTTACACATTTTTTTTTCTACTTCCTCAACAACAGTTCTGATTTTTATTGACCTCCGTATATCAATGTAAAATTAGATGGTTTTTAATATCAGATAGATTTAATCCTCATTGAAATCTCATATTTAATGTTCAGCAGCATTACACGAGATCTCATGTTTAGTTCCCTTCAGTACGACTAAGTTTTTCAGAACTAAATCCAGTAGTACAAGAGCCCAAGAGGAGAAAAAAGGCACTAATTTTACCCCAATTTTTTATTACTTTAATGAAAACTACATATAATTACTAGTCAAAATTGGTGAATCTGCCAAGTATAGGTAGGAGGAATAAAAAATGGCGGCTGTTTCAAATCGTAAAAAATAATTAATTTTTTATTAGGAGGTATATATCTTAGTAAATTTATGAGTAAATTTGCTAAAATGTCTCCCACTAGTCTGAGGGGCCCTATAGAGCTATTTACGTTCAATAGTTCTCGATATATAGCTTTTTAAAAAGCAACATTTAATAAAAATATTGTATTGAACGAACTGAAATATCAGTAGTTAATTAATTTATTTTGAGAAATCTATATCTCAGGAACTATGTGACGTACAGATATCTATTAGCAATCAACTTAAAGCAGGTTTAATGAGCTATAAAGTAATTTATGACGTTTATTTTCGTAGGACTAGTAGTTTTTATGATATTTGCTAAAATAAATTGATTTATAACTGTTTAGAGAGATTTTCATGTGAAAAATTTATATTCATATGCGAATATCATAAAAACTACTACCCCTACA
This sequence comes from Halyomorpha halys, assembly GCF_000696795.3. Lineage (NCBI taxonomy): Eukaryota > Metazoa > Arthropoda > Insecta > Hemiptera > Pentatomidae > Halyomorpha > Halyomorpha halys. Next base: position 1,792,754 of record NW_027116161.1, read on the forward strand.
AAGATAAGTGTTATAAACTACTTTATAGTAAGTTAAATTTCCTTTATTTTGGGTGTTGGCAGACATATCCGTCTTATGGTTCTAGAGATATATTTTTTCAAAAATCAAAACTTTTATCCAAACAACTAGAAATTAACATTTTGTGAATTTATTTTGTAAAAAATACTATTTCTATGAAGATAAACGTTAGGAAATACTTTATAGAAAATTTAACTATCTTTCATTTGAGTGCTGGTAGACATCTGTATGTCCACTGGTTTCTAAAATAAAGTTTTTCATATCAAATTTATTGTCCGAACAACTATAAATCAATTTATTTTAGCAATTATGATGAAAACCACTATTCCTACGAAGGTAAAGGTCATAAACAAGTTTATAGTACCATTATTTAGCTTTTATTTGAGTGATAATAGACATTTGTACGTCGAATGGTTATTGAGATATAAATTTCCCAAAATAGATTCACTAACTACTGATATTTCAGTACATTTTTATGAAATGTTGCTTTTTAAAAAGCTATATCTCGAGAACTATTGGACGTAAATAGCTCTATTATGGCTCATATTTTAGAAAATTTACTCTTCTTTAAATAATGTTCTCTTAGATTTTCTAGTGTTGGTAGTTATTATGATATAGTGCTCTGACTGAAAAATTATTTTTAACATTTTGGAATAGCCGATATTTTTTATTTCCCTATGTATACTTGGCAGACTCATCAATTTTGACTAGTAATTATACTTAGTTTTCATTAAAGTAATAAAAAATTGGGATGAGATAACTGCCTTTTTTTCTCCCCGGCTCTTGTACTGATTGGTCGATCTTGCAGGAGCTGATGTATGATGTATGGGTCTAGTCTAGCTCTCCCGTTTGACGAAATTCGTGAAACTTAAGAACGCGCGGTTCACGGTTTCATTCTTGGGAGCGCAAGTAGGGCCCGATGAATCATGCTCTAATTTAAATCAGGCTAAATAGACCCTGAAGCAACGATGCCCAGTAAGTAGTTGGATGAGGTAATAGTCAACCTCTTCTTGTTTCCCATTTATAATGCAATACAGGAATCATGCGGTTGAGTACAAGAGCCCAAGAGTTGAAAAAAGGCAGTTATTTCACCCCAATTTTTGATTACGTTAATGAAAACTATTACTAGCCCAAACTGACGAGTCTGCCAAGTATAGGTAGGAGGAATGAAAACTGAAAATTAATTTTTCAGTCAGAGCTCTAAATCTTTAAAACTACCGCCAACACAAGAAAAACTTAGAGAACATCTTTTAAAGAAGAGTGATTTCGCTAAAATATGAGCCCTAATAGAGCTATTTAAACTCAATAGTTTCCGAGATATTTCTTTTTAAAAAGCAACATTTCATAAAAAAATCCAGAAGTTATAGGATTTAGCTAGTTAAATGTACTAAAAGTAGCTTACTATGTTTATCTTCGTAGGAGTAGTAGTTTTTATGATATTTGCTAAAATAAATTGATTTATAGCTGTTTGGAGAGAATTTCATGTGCAAAATTTATATTCATATGCGAAAACTATTACTAGCCCTAACTGATGAGTCTGCCAAGTATAGGTACAAGTATGTTATAAGCTACTTTATATTTTTCAAAAATCAAAACTTTTATCCAAACAACTACAAATTAACATTTTGTGAATTTATTTTGTAAAATATTATAAAAAATACTACTTCTACGAAGATAAACGCTAGGAAACACTTTAAAGTCTATTAAATTAACTTTAATTTGAGTGCTAATAGACATCAGTTCGTCTTATGGTTCCTGAGATATAGATTTCTCAAAATAAATTCACTAACTTCTTTGATTTTTTATGAAATGTTGATTTTTAAAAGACTACATCTCGAGAACTATTGGACGTAAATAGCTCTACTATGGTTCATATCTCAGCAAATTTACTCTTATTTAAATAACGTTCTCTTAGATTTTCTAGTGTTGTTGGTAGTTATTAAGATATAGAGCTCCGAATGAAAAATTAATGTTTTTTTACGATTTTGAAACAGCCGCCACTTTTTATTCCCCCTATCTATACTTGGCAGACTCATAAATTTAAACTAGCAATTATACATAGTTTTCATTAAAGTAATCAGAAATTGGGGTGAAGTGACTGCCTTTTTTTCTTCCCGGCTCTTGTACTAATTGGTCGATCTTGCAGGAGCTGATGTATACCAGAGACACAGTGTTTTTTTTATTATAGATTCTTTCTCTATTTGCTACCGTCGGCCAATGAGTTTTAATTAATCAGAAATAAATAGGTTTATTTTCTAAAACTATATTTATTAAATATGAATGTCATAATCAGGTTTCCTGTTGCAAATCTTGGGGAAGAATAAAAAATAATGTACAGTACGATTTAAAAATAAATAAATGCCTATATATTTTATTCCTTTTGTTTTTGATTTTATCATTTGTTCGTATGCATAACAATATTCTAGAAAAAACTTTTTGCAGATTTTGTAGCGAGAGAGATACAATGATAGGATCATTGTTAGGTTCTTTCTCGTTCTAGGTGCTAAACTGTGTTGTCCAGGTCAGGGATGAGTGTATTCATATTTACAAATATAAATATATACACAATAATTATTTCCTATAAAGATTTAAACGAATATATTCATATGCAAGCCTTTAAATACAAATGTAAAGAAATATTTGTATTCACAATATGAACATATTCATACCCAATGATATATATTCATATTCACTACTATAAATTTGTGATTTTTCTTAATGTAGATTATATTGGCTCTAAAAACATATTTAATCTGGATAAATTAGTGCGTGATAAAATATTTTATTCCTTGAGAATATATTTTTTTTCGATTAGGTTGTTTTTAAATCCTTTGCAATTTTAAATTTTATTTTAATGCCAGAGTACGTAAGTTACTTGTATTTTTTCTCCATTTTCATTCTTTTAGAATCGTTTCTACTTTTGGTTCAGTAGTCTTAAAATTTCTAATAAGCTTTATTCGGTATCATTTTTGTAACGGTAAAATGATAATAAATATAAGAAAATTCTTATGGTGGTTCTATTTTGTCGAGTGATGGCAATGATTCAAATTCTTAAGATTTTAAACTGTTAATGCTTTCTAGAGTTACTCATACTGTATCTTTTTTTTCTTCTATGTTTGATAATTTCTTTAAATTTACATTGCCTTTGTGTAACAGATTTAACGTGCGTTGCAGATCACTGAAGAAGGTATGACAGAGTGGAGTAGCGGGAATAGCATAGATAGGGTTGAGAACAAGAAAAAAGAAAGAATAAATAAGGAATATACAGTATAACTTTGTATGAGAAGAAAATAGAAAAAATATAAATATAAAAAAGTGTTAAAAAAAAAATTGAAATATATTTTATTTTGTTTATAACTGATTATTTTTGAAAAAACAAAAAATGAAATTTTTTTCTTTTTTTTTGTATATTTGTTGATATATGGTAGTGTATATATTTCCCGTCATGGATTGATAAGTATATTGTGTTTATCAATCCAATGTATTTGAAGAATAAAGTATTTCTCTCTAATTTGATGGTTCTGCTTCTTTAATCTCATCATCTCGATCCATTGTTTCTGTACCAAGACAAGAGTTTTTTCTATTTTAATCTTCCTTAAGCATCTGCTACAAAATTTTCCCTTTAACATTTTCATGACGAATGTTATTATTTAGTTCTTTTTTTAAAAATCGTTTACTTCTTGTAAGTTGCGTATAACTATTATTTATTGTGATTTCTGCCTTGCAATTTAGTTTCAACATAAGGGGTATTTATAATGTTGTGTTAAATGTAAAATATTTTACCATGCTAAATGTTATAAGTATAGGATTGTGGGCAGCCCTATTTAAAACTTGTTTAATAACCTTTCCTTTCAAAACTTATTATTGTTTATTTCTAAGTTTTCATTAAATTAATTTATTACAGCATGCCTAAAGTGGAAGTTGTGTGAAAATATGATCCCTCAGTGCCTTGTTGATCTTCTAAATTGCGAGGAAATAAATCAAGATGAGCTAATTGACAACTGTCATTACACTATAATTATTGTCATACATTGCTTTGTCAGTTTTAAAAACATCCAAAACAATACTAACACAATCAAAACACAAACTGCGAGCAAGTAATATGTATAATACAATAAACAAAATGATCACGAGCTCTACTGGTTTGTTGCGTGACGTCATTCTCCATTTAATACACCTAGTAACAGGCTCTCAACCCTTTTATATGTTATATCGTTTTAACATGGTAAAAGAAGGAAATATTTCTCCATTTAACATGAGTTTTTCCATTTACCATGTTAAACTAAAGATCATGAATACCCCCATAGTGAATTAGGCTTCGATTTTCTCTTCGCTTACTATCTACTAGGATCTTAAGGCTAGAGCGTTCAGGCAAAGTAGCTGATGGCATTGAAATAAAAATAAATAGACTCCAGGAGGCAACCAACTATTCTTGGCTGGACTGAAATAGAGCGTTTTTTGTTGGTGCCTTTGTCTGGAGTCTGGACCCTCATGGGGAAAGCCAACATTGCCGGTAGTGCTGGTAAATATATCTCTCACCAGGGGCGTAAGGATGGGGGGATTTAAAGGGGGGCAACTCAAGGAGCTCACGATTCCCCAGGATATATTAGTTCATTAAAAATTACCACTCGCCTACAATAAATTAATTTCTTAAATAATCTTTTAATTGATAACGTATTATATCGAAATCTTTAAGTTTAGCACTACATTAAACAGAAAATAAAAAAATATGTCTTTATGGTCATTATTCATTATTGGTTAGTTATTTCATCTCTATATAATATTGACTAATAATTGATTACAATACCAAACAGAAGGATACAATTATGTATATTGTTAATACTATAATGTGAATTTTTATTGACAGAAAAAACTTTAGCATTTATTTTAAATGGTTTTTTTTGTTTTTTTTAATAATTTATTTATTGTTATTTACAACTGTATACATATATACACATCAAGTAAATTTGCTGTAAGTGATATTATGACATGATAAAAAACATGTGGAGAATCTACCCATTGAAATAAATCCAAAAACACTTCTAAAGGAGAAGATCTCGAGGCCATCTTCTTTTCAGACGCCTAGGAGGATTATTAGGTAGTGAAGGAGAAGGAGGTTAGAAACAAGTTGGTTTGGGTGGTTGGGAAGTTTATTATAGAAGGATTGGTATCTGGTTCTGGCCAAATCGGCAACATAGGGGACATTTATAAATGGTAAAAGTAGGAATAAATTATTTTAGTACATAGAATGCGCTTTAACTTCAATAAAAATAACAGAGTTTAATTATAAATAACAATAT
>NW_027116161.1:1798391-1811868 GCF_000696795.3 Halyomorpha halys
ATACTCCAAATCTTGTTGGAAATAGCCTATAACAGGATTCATGAGTAGTAACTATAAATTTTCAATATCACATATTAATATTTTTCATATGATTCATAAATTTTATTCATAATAGCTTTTTAATATCCCCATATTCCATATTGAGAATTGCTACACTTATTAGTATCAAATAAATCATTTGTATTTTTTTTTTTAATTTATTATGAATACGAAAATAATTTGGATTGGTCAAAATGTTTTCGTTACACTTTGTACTTGATATATTAATCGATGCTTCTTGGAGATAAGATTTAATATATCTAATTTGTTTTTAATACAATGTATTAACGTAAATTAAGAGAGGCAAGAAATTTTAATAGAACTGAAAAATCATATAAATTAATAATGTATAATTTTTTCAATAAATAAGCGATTACATTTTTTTCATGAAAATACGTTTGAGCTGGTGTACAAATTACATTTTAGATTTATAGTTTATATTTATTTGTTATTAATTTTTATAGTTTTTAAATGTTGGTCTATTATACAGTTTACATTGACGGCTTTTGGAAAGTATTAAATTAATAAAATTTTAAAAATGGTAAATTGTTGTTGTATTTAAACCCCTCCCCTCTACTCCTCTCTAATGAGACGAAGGTGTACAAATATGCAATAAAGGCAGTTAAAATATTTAAATACACAACTTATGTATCTACAAAAAATTCTGAACTTAGAATTAAAAACATAGAAATTGTAGGAGAGATTAAAAATCAAACGAAATTGATTTTAAATGTTGTATTATATGAAATATTTTTTCAAAATTAAATATTAAAATAATAAAAATTTGTAATCAGTAACAAATTGACAATATTAAAACAAATATAAATTAGCTTGGAATTAATTTTTAAAAAACATTATAACAAATAAGAAATAACAAGCCAGGAAATTTATTGAAAATAGATAAAAATATAGATTGAGACAATTTTTAAAAACTTTAATATGAATGTTATAGTGACTAACAATTAATAATAAAATAAAATTAGCAATGACTCTATTTAAATACTAGATGATAATAAAAAAAATAAATAAAATACATAAGAAGAAACAATGATTTATTACGATTGATTGCCAGAGTTTTTCTGAATTTGTTTAAATGGAACATAATCTGCTATCGCATGTTATATTCTTATAATTATATAATTATCTGATATGACGATATGAACAAACTAGATGGGGACAAATACTTATGCAATGTATCGGAATATGATCAAAGTTGTTGAGAACAAATGAATAATTCCCAATTATAATTAATATTTTCCAGAACAGAGTTTCCCAAATTATTTACAAAACCTTTTCCATTTTTTAAGTTTCTCTTTCTTAGCCTGGTATGCGGATTACACTGTATTTAAATTGATTTAATAATTTGAAACTCTCGTCGAACAACAAACTGGTTTCATTCATGTCAACTACCTCAGACAGTCTCGTATTATATTGCTTCATTTACGGCTATTAGGAGCAGCTTTCGGTTTAAGCATATCCATTTCTAATTAACAACTTTAGAATAAATTATTATAATACATTGCTAAATATTTAATTACAATTATATATATTTGTCATGCAAATTATCAATATTGAATCATACCTTTGATTGTCTTCACCATTTTTCAGAACATCATTCATTAATATGTATTAATTCATTATCTATTGCAACTAAAAAATTGTTGAAATTAAATATATTTATAAGTCGGGTTCAACATAATTTATAATTATTTTATATTATTATTTATTGCTGTCTTTATCAATTATTTTTAAATATTACATTATTTTAAATATCTACTTTTTTTTTAATTTTGTTTTTATTATCCGTATTTGAATGTATTCATACAGTTTTATTCTTGTAGATAATTGTGAAAACCTTTTTTAATTTAAGATTTTAATTGAATAGCACTTATGTACGAAAATACGATAGAATCCTAAGTGTATTTATTGTTATTGTATTAAACAATTTTATTATTTATATTTTAATTTTATTCTTTCCTCAAGGTAGTATCCTTGGTCCCATCCTCTACACCGTCATTACAGCTGACATTCCAACCAATCCTAACACTATCCTCACCACGTAATCCGATGACACATGTGTGCTCGCTGTTATTAATAACCCATTAATTGTATTCCAAAATTTCCAATCCCATATCACAGCCCTCGAAGATGGGTGTCGTAACTGAAGGATTAAGATAAATTCCAACAAATCCCATCAAATCACCTTTACCCTTCGTCGTAAACCTACCGACTGCCATACAGTTTCATTCAATAATGTTACTCTTACCCCTGTCGAACAGATCCGCTACCTTGGACTACATTTGGACAAACGATTAACCTGCAATCCTCACATCAGACTGAAAAGACAGGAAACAGCACGTCGATTTCGACTATTACAGCACTTACTAGACAAACCGTCTAAACTTCCAACACATTACAAAAGACTGATCTACATGAATGTAATAAGGCCAATCTGGACATATGGAGTTGAGCTTTGGGGCTCCACTAAACCTTCGAATTCCTCTCGTATTCAATCCTTGCAATCCAAAATCCTTCGTAGAATCCTCAATGCTCCTTACTTTGTCACATATAAAATCATACATAAAGACCTTAATGTTCCCTATGTAACCGATCTAGCCCGAACCAGATATCACTCTTTCCATTATAAACTCTCTAACCACTCAAGCTCCCTAGTTTCTAATCTTTCATCCTTACAATCCTCCGAGGCGCCTGAAACACTCCAATTTAACTTAGATCAGATTTACTAAATGTATTATAATGTATAGTTGTAAATAGCAATAAATAAATATATTCAAAAAAAAATTATTCTATGTTTGTTACAGAGGGGAAAAAAAAGAAATATGTATTGTGTTAAGGGAGAAAATATAATTAGATATTACCATCATAAATAGTGTGAAAAAAAATTAAGAATGATAAAACAAAAAAAAACATATAGTACTATTATATATTATAAATTTACTATAATATAATTATTAATAAATAATAAATAAATAAATAGTAATTTACTATACATCATGAGTTTTTTTTTAAAATTATCTGACTAAGTATGCTGTGGATTTAACAACACAATACAGTTGGACAGCACAACGTTTTTTAATATAGTTTTTTCCTCATAAACTTCTGTATAGAATCCCTAGCAATATCTATATCGACAACTAAAGTTTGGACTTACAATAAATCAGAGTATATATAAAAAAAATTAGGATAAATTATTAAGCAATGCATTATAATATATTATGCTAAAATTATTAAGTAGAGATGAATTTTGTGCTAGAATTTGAAAGCTGTTTCCATTATGCAAAGTAATGAAATATAATATATGACTATTTGAAGTAGTTAGTAATAAATATTACTAGTTGTAAAGAAAGTAAGCAAAACACTGTAATGTAACTGATTATGAGTGTGTTGTTTAAAAGTGATTAGAAGGGTAAATGGAAAGCGGAAATTCATATTCCAAGAAATCAATTATTGAAAGTTTTTTCGTTGATTTTTATTGTTTTTTTCATTAAAAATTGACCTAATATTGTAATCTCTAATTTCATATAAAACGTTGAATTTTATTTTTTCTCGATTGAATTCGAAAAAATATGCATTTATCTTCACATTTGCATAATAAAAATTGGCTAATTGCAAGATGTTAAATCAAAACTTGATATTTGATCATCTGTTCAAAAAATTCATGCAAACAATATATAAAATTTCATTTAAATCCGGGCTTTGTTTATCACTTTTATTGACTTTAGACGAAAATTTCAATTAATTTTTATCGAAAATAAGGGATTAATTGGACCATAACAAGTTGTAATTTTTTAAATAATTTATCAACTTTTACTCCCCACCGCAGCTTCTGCCCACCTGTTCATTTTAATAATATTTCTTTACCCAGAGCCAACACAGTGCGATATCTTGGATTCATCTTAGACAAAAGACTCACCTGGAACCAACATACTAGAAAAGACAAGAACTCGACGATTCAGCCAACTATACCGACTAAGACCTCTCATCTCTCAATAGAAAACAAACTTCTAATTTATAAGACTTAACTCAGACCTATCTGGAGCTACGGACTTAAACTTTAGGGAGCAGATAAACCTTCGAACATTATACGTACAATCCTTACAATTCAAATTCGTTAGAACTGTACTCAATGCATACTTTACCCTATTGCGTTTCCAACGGAATACAACATGACATTCATATCCCTTTTGTCCTTGACCGCAAACCAACCAAATTCTCAAAATTCCATATAAATATTTTTAATCATACTAATACTTTGGTTCAAACCTTATCCAATTCTACCCATCCCTACAATACATCTCGAAGGTTGATACGGTAGTGGCCAAGAGTCTTATTGTAAAATAAAAATGGACAATTGAATTCTGGTAGTCGAAGATGCTCCACTCAAGTTGAGTGTTTGCGGCTTTAGCTCACTTGCTCAGCCTCCACTGGCTCATACCACTGACGCGGTGAGAGAGATGCACTGGGATCTCTAAGAGCTCTTTTATTTTAGCATGAATGTGATCAGTTATCACTGTTACCTATTGCCCAACAACGTTGTTGCACATTGTAATATTTATCAATAAATAAAAATTTGAATAAAAAAAAATGATCTATCAATCTCAAATATTTGTTAACAACTACCTCGGTTCATCTCTAGCGTTTGACCAACCAGGTAGGTTGTCTACTTCCAGAGAATTAACTTTAGTTCCGGTTAAAAAAAAATTGATATTAAACAAAAAAGTATCAATATTAAAATTTTACTTTCGAAAAATTGTATTTAAAAAAAAATTAAAATATACCGGATATTATAATACTAATATTAGGTATTGTAATAGTGGCATTAGATAATATAATATTAACAGTAGATATCATAAAATCGATATTAGATATTATAACAACCCTATTTGATTCCTGATATCGGATTATCCATATTTTGCTCTCAATATTATCATTTACACATTTTTAAATTTATTAATTTAAAATAATTATTTCTATCCAATTAGGAAGTCCATTAATTATTATTCCATCTGTTAGGAAGTCCATGAATATATTATATAGACGAGTAAATTAGCAAATCTTATTGGTTAATATCCTTATTCTAATCATGTAATTACAAACTTTAATATGACAATTATTAATAAACAAAAAGTGATCAGTGATAATAGTTTAGTAGTAATGAAAATAAAACTTAAAAAAAAATTAAATAGTGACGTAAAATATCCTAAAATCGATTATTAATTTGAAGATTCCCCGAGTGTTGAGTAATAATATTAACAACTGAATTGCAACCCTTAAAGCAAAGAACGTTAATAATGCATTTTCGTTAATTAATAACCAACCCCGTAATATATACATATAAATTGATGAACTTAAGAAATGTAGTGATTCATATGAAATAATATATAGATCCTAAAACTAACCTAACAATACACAGCATACTCAACGTGTAATATCTCCTAAAATTAGGAGATAATTTTAGATTTAAATTTCAAAGTCATGCTAGAAATAAGTTTATCATTGAATAAAATGACATATTTAAACTTATACAAACATCAGAAAGTTTGAATAGAAAATTACTGATATTCAATAGTATCAATGACGACATCTATATTATTATAGATTTCAATATTGGTATTAGTACTAATTTCAATATGGATATTAATTGAATTTGAATTTAGAAATCAGTATAGAGTTTAACATCTATATTATTATTTAATTAAATATCGCTATTATTATCGATTCCACTATTAATATTTTTTGTAATAGCTCTCGATATATATTTATATCCATATATTTTTTTTTTTTATCGATATATTGAACAACTACTTCGATATGTTTGAAAACTATTAGTAAGATGTATATCGATATTTTAATTAGATACTTACATCCCTAGTACCGTTACCAAAGTAAGTTTGGGAGTCGAAAGAAAGAATGAATGAAACAGAAATTATCTGTTAAGGTTGCTGACTCCAAGATATTAAAACCGAGGAAGAAGATCGCCAAGTCGGATAGCTGTCAACAAGTTAAGAGAAGAGGAAAATGAGCAGGCTTATACAAGTCGCCTTCAAGCCCAACTTCGAGAAGTTAATGGGAACGCAGATGTCGACACTATTGGGCGCAAATCACATTCAGTATACTCAAGGCAGCCGAGGAAATGAAAAGAGTCTTATATGCAAAGAAAGAGGCCTGGAAACAATGCTGTAAAAGCAAGTCACCAGGAGATTGGACTTTGTACTTAGAGAAAAGGAACGAGTCCAAGATAATAGTTATGGAAGCTAAGAGGAAATCTTTTGTGGAATTTTTGGCACATCACAAGAGCACTAAGGAACAAAAAAGCAAAACCTGTGAGGGGTGTAAAAAAATTAGCATGGCAGACTGATGACATTCTGGATGTTTGGAGGAAATACTTCCAAGAAAAATTCAGAATGAAAGAATGGCGCGGAACTTTCGAGATTGTCGCAGAAGAGGTAGAATAACTGAACCAGAAGTCCAAGACATGGATGATTCCATAGAAGAGGAGGAAGTCGAAGCAGCTATGGCTAAAGTAAACCTGGGAAAAGTGGCATGGCCAGATGGGATTGCACCCGACTTTATAAAATATGGGCGACATGAACTTGTCAAGTGTCTCCAAACACTCTTCTAAAAGGTTTGAGATCTCAAAATGATACCAATAAAATGGGAAAACATCATAATTATCCCAATCCATAAGAAGGGAAGTCAAAGTGTGTACTATAATTACCGCCTCATATGTCTGTCATCGGTGATATATAAACTTTACGCTAGGATTCTGGAACAAAGATTAAGGAAACTGGTGGAAAAAGATCTAGAAGAGGAACAGGCTGGTTTTAGGCCTGGTAGGTAGACCAAGGATCATATCTTCTCGCTGAGAATGATTGTAGAGAAGGCATGGGATAGAGGTAAATCAGTATACCCAGGTTTCCTAGTTTTACGGGAGGCTTTCGACCATGTTCCTAGACAGGAAATATGGGATTCATTGGAAGATAAGAGAATCTCATAAGTTTAATGAAGGCGGTATATCAAGACCCTAAGGGAGTAATAAGGCTAACTGGAACTGAGTCCGTACTATTCCATTTCTTTAGGGGAGTTAAACAAGGCGATTGCCTGATCTCTTTGCTGTTCGTAAATTTCATCGATGCCATTTGGAAATTTCGTAAAAGAATGACACTCAGAGCAATAGTAGCTTACTGGAACATGGCCCCAGTGTTGGCACAGGCAATGATATATGCAGATGATGTGGTTCTGGTTGCGGATAATGCTGAATCTCTCCAGGTTGCTGTGGTGGAGTGGCAAGAAAAACTACAACTCAGAGGTATGCAGCCAAAAGCAAGGTTATGTGTGTTAGAAGAAGGAACGGAGATCCCAGAATCACTTGCAATGGAGAGACTCTTGAGCAAACTGACACCTACTGCTACCAGAGAACAATGATCTGCAAGGATGGAAGAATAGACCAGAAGTTCATGATTAGAGTCCAAAAGGCCAATGGAATATTCTACCAGATATCCATGACACTCATTGGAAAGCAGAAGTTGAGGAGGAATGCGTAAATTCTGCTATTCAAACATTTTTTCTCCCAATACTAAAATACGGATTGGAAAACTGGACAGCCCTAGACCGTCGTACCAGCAAGGTTGTTTCTGCGGAAATGAGATTCCTACGGAAAATATTAGGAAAATCCATGCGAGACCGAATAAGGAATGAAAGGGTACGTGAAGAACTAGGAGTAAGATCCGTCCGAGAGGTGATTCAGGAAAGACAGCTGAAATGTTAGCAGAAAGGGAGATGACTGTAAGGCGAAGTGGCTTCTAGAAGCAAGACCGGAAGGAAGGCAACCTCAAAGCAGGCCAAGGCTCATGTATGCTGCACCATGCCGGAGGTGAGATGGCTTGCACAGGTAGGGATCGTTGGACAAGATGGTCAGAGGCTGCTAGTCCTCGCGTAGCAGCACACAAGAGATGGTGAGAGAAGAAGAAGAAGTTGCTGTACCATCCCAAAGATTTACCTTGTCTAGGATGATACAGGAACCGTTTTCTTCCGTGAAAAGGAGAAATATTTTCCCAAGTTGGATTTTCAGACTAATCTTTTAGATATTAGAGCAGTAATATAGATCTATAATGTTTCGTTTGATATAAAGTCGAAGATTCTATGGTTATGCGCTAATGGAAAGTAACGAAGAAATGAAAAAAAAACAACTTAATTTATAAATAAATGTAAATCATATTTACATGCGTATGATAATGGTCAGTTTTTACGTATACTTAGCTATGTATATAAATTTGGTAAAGGAAAGAATTTCTATTGTAATTAATAAAATAAATCCAACTAAAAGCGGGGTGGTAATAGAAAGTTGTGAGATTTATTTTCCACCACATCGTATTCTTTTTTCTAAATAAAATGAGAATTTTATGGAATATATTAGTTAAGTGGATTATAATTTTTAGTAAAATTGAAGACGACAGCCCCAACATATTTAAGGTTCAAGCATAAAGTTAATTACATCATCCTCTAAAATGATTATGGAAATTAATCAGTTTTAAAAATGTATAAGACATTTTAAATGGTATTTTATATAGGGTACAAATTATCTAAGAAATTTTGAAACAAATGATTCCAGGAATCTACTATTTAGGAAAATCAGTGTTATATATGGACTGTTTGTTATAAATTTTCACTATCACATAGATTTATGTGGTTTAAATTTAACAATTAACTAATAATTTATAATTAATTAATACCTTTTGAGTGCATAATAATATGCATAATTCAGATATTTATTCCCTTCTAAACTTAAAGCTTCAGTCTCTGTGAAATATGTTCTCAGTGAAAAACTGTGATTGTAAGATTTTTTTTTAAATTTTATTTATTGATATTTACAACTGTACATAAATACATCAAGTAAATTTGAGGAAATCATAATGTTATAGTACAAGCATGTAGAGAAACTACCCAATGGAAGCACTCTAAAAACATTTTTACAATATAACTTCTCGAGGCCATCTTCTTTTCAGAAAGAAGATTGACCGAAATAAAAGAGGAAGCAAGATTAGTTTATCTACAAACTAATGGTTTTGAGTGGTTAGGGAGTTTGTAATGGAAGGAGTGATATCTGGTTCGGGCTAGATCGGTTACATAGGGAACATTAAGGTCTTTATGTATGATTTTATTTGTGACAAAGTAAGGAGCATTGAGGATTTTACTAAGGATTTTGGATTGTAAGGATTGAATACGAGAGGAATTCGAAGGTTTAGTGGAGCCCCAAAGCTCAACTCCATAGCTCATGTAAATCAGTATTTTGTAATGAATTGGAAGTTTGGACCGTTTGTTTAGTAAGTGCTGTAATAGTCGAAATCGACGTGCAGTTTCCTGTCTTTCCAGTTTTGTGTGAATCGTTTGTCCAGATGTAGCCCAAGGTAGCGGTACTGTTCAACAGGGGTAAAGGCAACATTATTGAAGTATACTATAGGGCAGTCAGTAGGTTTACGATGTAGGGTAAAGGTAATTTGATGGGATTTGTTGGAATGATTGTAAGATTAGATTCTATTTAGTACGTTTAGGGGGCTTAAGCATATGGTCCGGAAGGGAATAAACCCCACAACGAAGATATTTCTTGGTTACCTCAAAAATGTTTAAATTTGAATTTACTCCGATTTTGCGCCTTAGCCTTACAATACATACTATAGTGTACCTATACTTACTACTATAGTTCAATCTGTTATAGGAAACAACCCTTTTAGCAATATTCACACTTCACATCACATTTCAATAGTTTTTGATTTTTTTAAATAATTTTTTGTGTAATAAATATTACATTGTGTCATACGTATTCAGACATTAGTAATTGAGCTATTAGAACACATTCAGACTATATTTACTTATATATAAATTAAATAATAATAAATAGCAACAGACAATAGTAATAATAAAATGAAACAAAATTATACTTGAAATAAAATAACATATTACATCAATTCATTCCCATTTACAATAGTTTCACCCCTTGTGAAGGAAGTATTTATATTTCTAAAGTCACTCAATTTACTATCACTAATACGAAATCGAATAAGAAATAAATGGCCTTGAAGATCTGCAAAGTTTTACACGATAACATACGAGCAAACGGAATGGAAAAACTTCATATTTTATCTACTTATTGACAAAAAAATACGTACATCTGTGGGAAGAACCAGTGAAGAAATGTTTTCAGAAGCCTCAGAAAAAAATAATAACCCATTTCTTTAAAAAAGAATAATTTTTTAAAACTGTCAAATATCCAATAAAAATAGTTTATGTACATTCATATCATTGATTTATTTTTTGTTTATACTTTCTGTAATCCGAAACACCTCTTGCAGCAATTATTTCGGATTACCAATATTACAATGTACTTAATTGGAAATGTAAAATTAAACATTTTTCTATTCATTATTAACTTGTTTTTATTCAGGCATTGTTTATGTTATTAGTGACGAGATAATTATTTTGTACGAAACCTTTATTTTCTAATTAATAACTATTTATTCTTTCGTGATGGTGAAATCTAGCTGGAAATACTTATTCAATCGATTGGAGCAATGAATTATTTAGATAGTGAAGACCATAAGAAGCAGAAAGTGCTGCCAACCACGACTAACGAAGGAATTATTCTCTCCCCCCGACCTTCTTAAAGCCGGGCCATTCCTGAAACAGCTCTTGAGGGGACGACATGAGGGAAATTGTACATCTTCAAGCCGGCCAGTGTGGTAACCAGATTGGGGCAAGGGTAAGACATTTTATATCTTTTTAATCTTTCAAGATAAACTGTTAGTTTTCGTTTACAATTTGAATTTCGTGTCCTACATGGAGGAAAAACTTTATTAAAAAATACAAAGTGGTGTTGCTCAACTTCATTGGGCTACTAGTCACACAGCATACTTATTTAAATCTAATCAGATAATATTTTTGATATTATGACAAATAAGCCTAACGAGTAAACATTAATAATTATAAACAGTAGTAATATATAACAATAGAACATGACTTTTTTCCCGTTTTTTTGGTTCTTTTATTATTTGTTTTTTTCTCTTTTTCATGATTTTCCCCCTCCTTTTTTATCCTTTCCCCTTTTTCTTTTTTTTCCTTTCATATTTTGCTTTAAACCCAAAAATTATTTTATAAAATATTACAGAATTATAATAATTTATCATTGTACAACAAAAAAAAAAGTATCTATTTAATTAATTTTTATAACTATAAAAACAAGCCTTAAATTAAATATTTTTAAAACGTTTTATGATAAATTGATAAAATTAAAATATTTTAGAGCTGCTTAAACACATAGAAAAAAGAAAGAAGAAATAAATAATTTTAAGCATGAAAGTTTCCAGCTAGAGACCAAACGGTCTATGGCCTTTGAGTGTTTGTTCCGCTTTTCCTTCTACGCTTTCCCACTTTCTTCTGTTGGATCACAAGCATTACGCTAGTGAAAAGTTGAGTCTAAATAGAACCCTGATAATCCGGACAGATAAAGACTGTAGCATCTATACTTGTTAAATATATTAGATATTTATCCATACAAATGAAAGATACTTTATGTGACTTGTATAAAAGTTTAATTACTTAAAAACCATTAATGAAATCCTGTGTTGATTTTTTATATCAATATTTATACTACTATAATATTTACGTACATTTTATAAATAAAATCTTGAACAAGATGGTAAATACATAAATAATAATTAATGGTTAATTTTTTATATTAAAATAATCATTTAGTTTATTTTTTTATTTTAATATTATTTCTAAATTGACACAACAAATCTATAGCCTTAAATTTATGCTATACTATACATTTCGTAAATTGTAATTAAGTGTTTGCTTGCTCTTTTCGAAAACAAAGTTTTTTTTTTCAATATACGATTATACTACTCGTCTTGAAACACTAACTCATATTTTTCATTGTCCCAGAACCATTTTTGCTTTTCAAACATCTTAAATATCAACGTTAAATATTTTAAAACAGTAACAATTGCTGTCACTTATTTTATAATCGGTTGTGATACAATATTTTAATTACTAGTGAGATTTAATTCAATTATAGTTTTGGATCGATAGATAAAATGTTTATGACGTTCCAGTGTGAATAAAAGATTGTCGTAAAAGATATGATTTAGAAAAATTGTTTAGAGCATATTTTCAAAAATAAAAACTAAATTTTAAAGTAAAAAAAGAAATTTATTTAATAACATTTTTTTGTCAATCAGATCAATCAACTTAAAAATGTTATATTATTTATAAATGTATAGTGACTCCGATATAGAAGGCGATTTTTCGTCCTTAGATCATGGTTATACTTAAATGTTGAGATTTTTAATAGAATTTGAGCGTACATATGCATATGAGTATGTTCAAATTTTTTCCGATCTTTCATTCTCTTCACATTAGTAATATAATTATGTAAATGTAGATGTAATAAAGAATTTCAGTACATACTACTCACCTTAATAAAAAAAATAACAAGTAAGTTGATAATGGTTACGGCTGGTCAATTCTACTAATTGAAGGAGCAACAGAGGAAGAGATCGTTGCCCGGCTCAACAGGATTTTTTATATTTCTTTGTTGGCAAGACGTCTAAAGAGGATTCCCGCAGTCTCTGGTTCAAACTCTATCTAGTTTTCCATAATGCGATTTCCTCGTCGCCCATAATTTTGTCATTCCTATTAAATGTCTTAAAGGTAGTAGAAGTGGTTAATAATGACCAATAATTAATTAATAATTTTTTTATAGTTAATCAAATTAAACCTAGGTATGAAATGTGTACAAAAGCATCCCGTTTATTGATTAAACAATTTGAGAAAACAAAAATAAAACTTGTACATCTAAACTTAACTGATTAAATTAAACATTAAATAAAATAATAAATTAAACTAGAAAAGAGTTTTTTTTTCAAATACTGTCTAAACTTGGTTGTTTTGATGTATTTTACAGATATCTAAGTCAACAGAAAATAAATAAAACAAAAAAAAACACCATAATGATAACCTTACTAGGGAAATTTTACGATGACCGCAGAAAATCTTACATCTTACACCTTCGGATTTTTTTTTTCATTTATAATTTTTGTTTACTATACCCAATAAAATTAGTGAACTGAATTTACGCACTGGAAACATCCTTAAAGTTAAGATATAAAAAACTGAATACAGCAAAACTTTTTTTTTTAATATTTATTTATTGCTATTTACAACTGTACATTATTGGCTGGTCTCGTGGCCATCTTCTTTTCAGGCGCCTCGGAGGATTGTCTGGAATGGAAGAGGATGCAAGTTTAGAAACTAGGGGGCTTGAGTGGTTAGAGAGTTTATAATGGAAGGAGTGATATCTGGTTCGGGCTAGATCGGTTACATAGGGAACATTAAGGTCTTTATGTATGATTTTATTTGT
>NW_027116161.1:1812443-1819808 GCF_000696795.3 Halyomorpha halys
GAGAAAGGAACGAATGATGAGAAAGTATGTAGGAGGTAGGAATTTACGGAGTTTGTAAAGCAGTCCCGGGTGCCAGATTCGATCAAAAGCCTGTTGCAATAAAACTTAAGGTTTTTTTTTAGTAAAACAAAATTGGACAAAGTGTTGATAAAAATCTACAGTAAATAACTGTAGTTATAAAAGTGCGGCTTTACCACACGCTCTTAGCCTCCACTGGCTCATTACCAGAGACGCGGTGAGAGGGCTGAGTTGGGATCTCCTAGGGCCCTGCTCTACCCATCATGCTTGTGGGATAGAGTGGGCTCGAGGATCCTCAGGTCGAAATTGTAAACATTGTACATAATTTATTTTACTATATCCTAGTTTGATTATGTTCACTTTATTTATATAGAGATTTTATTTATTTTTTTTTTATTTATATATTTTTTTACTTATATTATTTTTAAAATTTTTTGTTATGAATGTTCAATTATCACAATTACTCATGACCCAAGGTTGTGCCAGATTGTAATATTTATCAATAAATAAAAATAAATTTAAAAAAAGCTATAATGGTAGAAGAAATATTTATAAACCAGTTTTTGTTAATATAAATCAGAGATAGGAATTTATAAGTGAATACAGCACGAGGTACTATCCTATTCATTGTCCAAAAATTATTATTATTTTTATTTATTTTTTTTTGTAAATTTAAATTTTATTATTTATGCAGATAAATTTGATTATGGCACATATGATTTGCTGTTTAAAAAAAACAGTAAACTATAAAGGGACACAGTACCCCCAAAATGATCTGGAAGGGAAAAAAAATATATGGATTAAGGAACCATTGTGTTTTTATTTCTTAATTTTTTTTAATGGCAATTCTAGTTTTAAACATCTATAAAAAGTGTAAGTCATGTCATGAAAAAAATAACAAGTAATTCATTAAGATTGTGAGCTAAACATAGTGGTGACTTCGGCAATGGTTTTCACATCGATTTATTGATTCGAAAAAAAAAAAAAAAAATGTGACCTCGATGAATATTTGATTTAACCCAGTTTTGTAGGCTATGGTGGAATGAAATCATTAAACACATTGACATCCGCTATGTCCACACTAATATGAATTATCAACCGTTTTATTAGTTTTCAACAGTCTGGGCTTCATGGTGACAATTAGAAAAATCACTGATTGTTATATGTTTGAAAAAAAATAGATATAGAAAAATTAAAAAAATAATCGGTCAAAAATTGATGGAGGGGGGAGAAATAAAATAAAATCAAAATAAGGCGCTAAAGACAAAATGAGACAAGAACATAATAATTGGCATACAAATTTTAATATCAATTTATTGTGATTGACTCATTAATCTTTATTGGGCCAAGGCAATTTTGTCTAAATGGAGGGTTTGAATTTTTTAATATTACATTATGAAATTAGTTTCTTCGGAATACTTCTAATTACTATAATATGGTATAATATAAAAATCTAAAATTCTCGATTGTCATTCTGCAGTTTTACATTTCTTTTCGTATCACATTTTAATCTATATATAAAGATAAGAATTTCAGGAAGAAGCTATTTTTTTTTCAAATTGCTCATTCAGGATTACTCGTTAGTTTCTTGCTAAATCAATACTAAAGTTCACTTCAAGGCAACTGGTGGTTGTAGGTAGTTAGTCCACCAATCTGATAGAGTATACGTATGACCGCAAGATATATTCACCAAAAGAGCGTTCATAAGTAAACTTTCAAGTGGAATTGAACCCTAAAAAATTACAAGGGATGTATATGGGCAAAAATTTAAGTGGATTGCATATTTCATGATTTTTTTTAAACCAAGTCACTATGTTCTTTCATTTTATAGCTTGATTTTAAAAAACCAAATTACCTAACATTCGAAAAATATGACAATGATCATTATTTCTAACAACTATTTAACTCAGAGAACGACGCTTCGTTCAGATCCAAATATTAACAAGAAATGATACTTGTACTTTGTTATCTTATTCAATCAGGAGATTTATTTTGAACTTGTATAGTATATAACTATACGGGATATAGCAGAGAATAAACCAGGCGATAAGTAGATGAAATTTGATAATTATAAATAGAAATCACATTCCTAGTGTTAAAAAAACATTGAGTCAAATGGCTAAAAAATATAGTTTCTGTGGAAGAACTCAGAAAGAAAAAAAAATATTCCCTCAAATTACGTCATCAGCAGCATGCAAAAAAACTTTTTTTTTATACATAATTTATTTATAGTGATTTACAACTGTATAAAAGATATACAACAAGTAAATTTGCTGTAGGTGACATAGTGACAGTGACAAGATACAAACGTGTGGAGAATCGACCCATTGATAGAACTCCAATAACGTTTCTAGAGGAGAAGATCTCGAGACCATCTTCTTTTTGAGACGCCTAAGAGGATTATTAGGTAATGAAGGAGAAGCCAGGTTAGAAACAAGTGAATTTGGGTGGTTGGGAAGTTTATCATGGAAAAATTGGTATCTGGTTCTGGCCAAATCGGCAACATATGAGACATTGAGGTCCTGATGGATGACTTAATTCGTGACAAAGTAAGGAGCATTAAGGATTTTGGACTGTAAGGATTGGATTCGAGAGGAATTAGATGGTTTAGTGGAGCCCCATAGCTCAACTCCGTATGTCCAGATAGGCCTAATATTCATTCATAATAGTCATGTAGATCAGCCTTTCGTAATGGATTGGCAGTTTAGACCGTTTGTCTAGTAAATGTTGTAATAGTCGGAATCGACGTGCAGTTTCCTGTCTTTTCAGTCTTGAATGAGGATTCCATGTCAGTCGTTTGTCCAGTTGTAGTCCTAAGTAACGGATCTGTTCGACAGGAATAAGTGGGGTATTATTAAAGGATACTGTGGAGGAGGTCATGGGTTTACGAAGAAGGGTAAATGTGATTTATTGGAATTTATTTTAATCCTCCAGTTCTGGCACCATTCTTCAAGGATGGTGATGTGGGATTGGAGGGTTTGGGATACAATGTAAGGATCATTGTTTACTGGCAATAGACTAGAAGTGATAGGCACACACAACTTCCTACATAAATAATTTAATGAAATATGTCAAAAGTTTCAAAATGTGCCAAATTAATAATGGGTCAAATTATTACAAACTTTCTCAATGTTTTTAAAGAATATAGGTTTTATAGAGAGAATAAGAATGTTGAGATTGTTATTGTAAAACTAAGCAGTTGTTAGCAGTAGTCCATTAGATTGATGCCAAGATAATATGGTATATTAATCTGATATTTTTAAATATTTTTATTTTGTAGTTCTGGCAGGTGATATCAGAAGAACATGGAATAGACGTAACAGGGCATTATGCAGGCACTTCAGATTTACAACTTGAAAGAATAAGTGTTTACTACAATGAAGCAACATGTAAGATATTAATTATTTTAACTGTAGCTATTTGCTCCATCATAATTCCAACACAGTGAATATAAGTTTTTTGATGTAACTAATACCCTCAAAGCCAGGCTTTGAATGTTTAGTTTCGTAGTTTGTACCTATTGACATAGGTTTGACATTATTGATATACTGAAAGTCTTGGAACAAATACGTGTAAAAAATGCGAGTTTTTTTGGTCACCATTGAGAATTTGTTTTTTAAGAAATCCTGAAAAGATATTGTGTTGCATCAATTTTTAAAAAAATTCATAGGAGTAAAAGATCATCACATTGGTTTTAAAAAATAAAAATAAGTAACAAATTGGTTGCTAAAAAACTGAAAAACTAATATTTACACTCAGTACTTAGTATTTTTAAAGTAACAAATTTTTAAAATAGTGTTAATTTCCTAAACATTGAGCACTAAAATGACACTTTACGTTCATTCGATCCCAAAATGTAATTTTCCAAAATCTAATACTTTTTGAGAATTAACAAGAAATGAACATTTTTTGACTTTATTTTAGTAAATATCGTGAAAACTGCTAATTCTAAGACGTTGATAATAGGAAACTGTTTTATGATACATTCATCTATCATTAATTTCACTATATGTTGACGAATGCACGTATTTTGTATTACGTGTATTTTTTTAAGAAACGTTTATGCCTAATAACAAAAAATTAATACTTTCTATACTTATTTTGCCATTTACTCTACCGCATTTAAGTTCAATAATTTACAGTGATCTAAATAACAATTCGTACCATATTTACAATTGGGAAAATAAACTAACTAAATCATAGCAAAATAAAAGTTATTTATTTATTAGCAGTTTTTTAACATTATGTATTCATTATTATCAAGATTTGTTTTCTCTTTATCTTTTTTTTTTTTTTATGTTACCTCTGCCCCTACTTTTCATTGTTTCATATTTTTATCACTGGAGTGAATATTTTTGTATATTAAATCTTTAACTTGCTAATCTAAAATTTTTTAAGCCTATTGAATTTGCTCACAAATAATATTACTTTAAGAAGTAATTGTTCTAGTATGTGGTATTTTTGTGGATTTATTTTCTTATAAAGAGGTACTTTCAATACAACCAGCCACATTGTTGGGTCTTATATTTCCTCATTGCTTATTTGGGGCTACAAATCATACAAACTTTTTGTTTGAAGAATGCTCTCTCAAGTTTGTCCCCTTTCAAATTAATATTATCCAATGTCATACTAAAAAACAACAAATAAACCTCACAACTAGTGGTGGAGAAATACCATGGGGAAATGGTAGATATTTAAAAACTTTGTCTGAACCCAGGAAATACTGCTCTGCTTAGCAAGAACACATTATCTTACTAACCAAAAAAGTTAAGTTACTACTTATGAAATAACTTAACAATTGTTTAGGATCTAACATGGCATTTTAAGACATTAAAATAAAAAAAAAAAAATAATAATAAGTTGACTGTTTTGCAACACAAGATGGTTTGTGTCCTTAATAAAGGCAGAAAATACTAGTACAACCTGTCTTAAAATAAATGAAAGGGGTTCTTCAGTGTGTTAGAAGTCATCTACATGTGTTTGATAGATTTATTGTATTTTATGTTATTTGTTTGTTGTTATTTTTTTCTATTATTTAAACAACATTATTATTTATTAAATAAATCAAATGGTATCCTTATTAAATCGGCCAATTCGGCCATCCTCAAGGACAATCTTAAATATAAATTCACACCTCACATCAAATTAAAAAAAAAATGTTTTACAGGCTATTTTGCCCAGGTCATCAAACTCAAGTCAAAATCACCCTATTTTTTTTAGAACTTCATTAATTTTTAAAACTTTAATTTTTTATTAAAACTACACTATCCCCTATTAGGTAAACAAACTATATTTGTTACACAAACTATGTTTATTTAATAGTGGATAGTGTAGTTTTAAGTTTATGTAGTTAAAGTTTTAAAAATTAATGAAGTTCTAAAAAAAATAGGGTGATTTTGACTTGAGTTTGATGACCTGGGCAAAATAGCCTGTAAAACATTTTTTTAAAATTAGGGTGATTTTGACCTGAATTTATTGATATATATAATTATTGGGCAAAATAGCCTGTAAAACATTTTTTTTAAATTTGATGTGAGGTGTGAATTTATATTTAAGATTGTCCTTGAGGATGGCCGAATAGGCGAAACGTTGGACTAATGATATAATAAAGAATGTTGAGACTTAATAAGGATACCATTTGATTTATTTTATAGATAAATACCAGTCTCAAGAACTTGAATAATAATATAAAACATTATTATTATTATTATGATTTTAAAAGTTTAAATCAAATAATAAATTTTTAGTTGGTTAAAATCTTGTCACTTTGTTGTGAATAACTTAAATCTACACTACCATGAGGAAATTATTCATTTTTATAACAATGAAGGTAAATGTTTAGCTCCTAGGTCGGACTCAACCAAGCATGTACCAAGGGCTGTACTGTTGGACTTGGAACCTGGAACAATGGATTCTCTCAGATCTGGCCCTTATGGTCAGATATTTAGACCTGATAATTTTGTCTTTGGGCAGTCTGGAGCAGGTAACAACTGGGCTAAAGGTCACTACACAGAAGGTGCAGAACTTGTTGATGCTGTATTAGATGTTGTCAGAAAAGAAGCTGAAAATTGTGATTGCTTACAGGTGCTTAAATTATCTACATAAGGCAGGAATCTTTTATAAATTTTTACAATTAATTACCAATATTTTTTAGGGTTTTCAACTAACACATTCCCTTGGAGGTGGGACTGGAAGTGGCTTAGGTACTTTACTTATCTCCAAAATCCGAGAAGAGTATCCTGACCGGATCATGAATACTTATTCTGTTATGCCTTCACCTAAGGTAAACAATAACAATGTATTGCTAAGGATTTTGACAGTTCTTACACTATGTTGAGTAAACTATGTAATGGTATATTATATTTTTACAACCATTCAAAGTCAAAATCTTTGACATTAGTTCTCGATCCACCTACTGTTTTTCGTTCCATTTATTCAATATTCTTTCTTAACCTAATAGCTGATCCATAGGAATAGTACTTACTTATTTTTTTATTAATTATATTTTTTCTTTCTTTATTATTTTTCCCTTTCTTGCCAATTGAAGTTATTGACCATGTCTCAAAAACAACAATTCCCAACTTACTGCTGGTATTCCAAATAACATTTCATTGCATACAAATGGATAAAATGAACATTGGAACATTTTTTACTCTGTTAGTATGCAGTAAATTTTTTATAGCTTAACATTTTTTGTACTTAATTTTATTTATTATATATTTTTGAGTAATTATTGAATCTACAGTTCAGTTTTAGCAAGACATTGCTTTTCTATGTGTCCAGTACTGGTAATTTTTCAATATCATTTCAGGTATCAGATACAGTTGTTGAACCATATAATGCTACATTATCTGTTCATCAACTTGTTGAGAACACAGATGAGACATATTGTATTGATAATGAAGCCCTTTATGACATTTGCTTTAGGACTTTAAAATTACCGAACCCATCTTATGGTGACCTTAACCATCTTGTATCTCTCACTATGTCAGGAGTGACAACTTGCCTACGGTAAGTGATGTTATTCTTTGTTTTGTATATATTCTTTTCTTTATAATTCTCATATCTCAGATGTGAAAAGTTGGTTATCACATTTATAAAAGTGTACAGTAAAAGACAAAGTGTGATTTTTATTCCTTGAAAATAGCTCATAATATTTTCATAACCAGAGCCCAGATTGTTATCCTATTGCTTATTTTGTTTGCATGCACTTTTTTAGGTATCCTACCAAATATCCAAATATCTTTATGAATTATAATACTCAGGTGCAATTAGCCAAATTTTATTATGTATATTTTTGGATATTTGAGGATAAATATTTATTTGATTGATTTCAATTTAGTATAT
>NW_027116161.1:1820668-1836429 GCF_000696795.3 Halyomorpha halys
ATATTAAAATTATACATAAAATAAAACATATCAAAACCCTTTAAACATCAAAATATACTATTCACTAAAAAAGAGCATATTACAATATATATATATAACTTTGATATAACAACTCTTAACTTGATGATTTTGTTAACTTTGTTATTTATAAAAGAATGCAGTTTTGGGCTTCAAGCTGTGTGCCTCTAAAAAACAAAAAAAAAAGGTTGTAAAATTACATACATGTCAAACAAAACTCATTTTCTTGAAAAAGTAGACCCCTGAGTTTCACCTCTGAGAAACAGAGTACATATCTTATGTATAAATACAAGTTACAGAGTCAGTTAAATATAGTTATTACATCATACAACAAATGATTCTATTTGTTTCACATATATCCAATTTTTATATGCATTGACATTTCTCTGGTTGATCAGTAATAAAAGCTATGATTCACATTGAGTAATTAGAAGAAATTGAAGAGCTCTTTACCACTAATATATATAGTTTATCACAAATTTTTGTAATGTAAATTTGTTTATTCCAGGTTTCCTGGACAGTTGAATGCGGACTTACGGAAATTAGCTGTGAATATGGTACCATTCCCTAGATTACACTTTTTCATGCCAGGATTTGCTCCTTTGACATCAAGAGGATCTCAACAGTATAGGTAATGTATTTAACAAATAGATGTTAAATCATTTTAGTAATGCTTATCTAATTAATTCAATTTAAGGTAATCACAATTTAGTATTAGCACTAATCCCATTTGTTTGTTATACTTGAGGTGAATTAGATAAGTGGTTTAGGGTTTCTAAAGATATTAATAGCTTTAATAGTAGATTATATTTTTAATTGTTAAACAAATATCTCAGGAATCAATTTGAAGCATGTAGTGGAAAAATGATCAATTTGGTTTTAATAAAGGCATTCGTATATGACTGATTCTATAAAATTATCCATTCCTTTTATAAAATGAACAGAGTCCTTAGTATTACAAACAAACTGCTATTCACCACAGATATTAGATTAAATATTGGAACCTTGCAGTCTCAGCCACAGCCCCTTGGGACTGCCTCATCACTTTACACACTGCTTCAAGATATTAGGCTTTCTTCTTTTTCCTTTTACACCTGTCTCTCAGTGAGGAGCAGTACAAGCTGCACCACATCCCAAGATGCTGTAACGATGCACTTTACCAAGTCCCCGCTGATAGCATAATTGCTAGGATTGTAAGACATATTAAAAGTATTTACATTTCCGCTGAAACTGGCAAGGGATTGGGCAACTGTATCAGCTTGAACTGAGGTTGCCACAACCTCTTTCTACCTTACTATCTGCACCTTAAGTCCTCTTTTCTCCTCCGTTGGGGATGAGTACAATGCACGGATGGAGGATACATCAATGATGTCTAAGTTCATCAGCATGTAAGAAACACAGAAGTCTGCGAAAGACAAATCTTCCTTAGTTTTAATTAGCTGATTTATGAATTTATTATTTGTGGACTCTATGGGGAGAGGGGCACCACGTGGAGGTGGCAGTAAGCATTTTTAGGAATAGGGAGGACTGGGAATTCACAAGCAGAGACTCCCAAACCCAAGACCTCCTATTACTCCACCAATTTGCCACCCTATTTTAAATGTTAGTTGCTTTTTACTAATTTTATATTTTATACGTACCTGAATGCTTGGTGTTGAAACCTTATTTAAATTTAGCATTTTGGGTTTCATAGTATAAGTTTATTATTTTTCTTTCTAGGGCTCTCACTGTCCCTGAACTCACACAGCAAATGTTTGATGCCAAGAATATGATGGTAGCATGTGATCCACGTCATGGAAGGTACCTCACAGTAGCTGCTATTTTCAGGTATGAGAGAAAACAGAAGATATGAATTATTGTTTAAGCATAATTTTATGGAATTATGGATTTCTAATCAAATACTGTATAAGTTTCAGCTCAAAAGCAATGTTTAATAGTTAAATATATGTAGAATGGTTAGATAATAACCCTTTACTTGTGTTTATAAAATGTTTATTCATGAATATCAAGGAAACATAAAGATATTCCAATGGTGAAGCCATGATTATCTTAGTTGATAGAAAGTTTCTCATTAAAAGAAAATATCTTTCCAAAAGAAATAAACTGGTTTTATTTCTGAAACGTAAGCCAACTCTGATAACCCACATTAATATTCTTTTTATTATTTGTTATTGTTGCTGACATCATTTTGTTATTACTGGCCGTTACTTATTTTTTTCCATCACAGATATCTTATTGCTATTTTAAGGAGTTCTTAGAATTATATTTTTCAACAAATTAATATATTTTATTTGGGTTTAATAAGAAAAATAAATGGCCTTGACAGACTCTGAATGTTTTACTTTTCTATGGCCCCTGCCTCACTTGTGAGCCATCTACCTATGTTAATCTCATGTTGATAGAGTCAAGACAACAGAGGATAATACCTTCCCAGTCAACCTACCACCCTGTTAGCCTTCAAACCTTTAAAGATTTTCTATTTCTTGATAGAATGAGTACAAGGAGCATATGTTAGGACAATGCACTCAGATGAATCACAGATGTATAACTGAATATTTATATTATATTTTACATACGAGTGTATGAGAAGCCATTGGGTACATATGACGATTTAATGAGTAAGAAGTATTTTTACTGAATTTACACTTCAGTTTTAAACCAAATTGTGAAATTATTAATAATTCTTGATGACTTCCAAAAAAATCTCTTATTCTAAAAATTGTCACTTGTACCTCTTGGGTTATATATATGCATACACACAAATAAACAGTTAAGTCTAAGAGTAAATGTTTTTATAGGGGGCGTATGTCAATGAAAGAAGTAGATGAACAGATGTTAAACATTCAAAATCGCAATTCTTCATATTTTGTTGAATGGATACCCAATAATGTGAAAACTGCAGTGTGTGACATTCCACCCAGAGGTAAGTCAATTTTCTGTATGCCAATATCATTAGGTTTTTTTTTTTTTTAATTAGACTAATATTATATGCAATTATTTTAATTTAATTAAAAATGCTTGTTTGAATGCTTGTTTTCAACTTAAAAATGATGCTAAAACTTATTATTTACACTGCTAATTCATCTCAATGGTGTAACAATGTGTTTCAAAGGTTTTAATAATCTTGAAAAGCAATTATTTAGGTTTTATTTGAAACTATAAAATATTTTTTTAGAATGGACTTCAATTTATTATTTTAAATGCAGTAAAAATATTAATGCAAATCATGAATTTTTATCATTGATAATAAAATATCAGGTTATATTTATTGTGGTACTTGTCAACTCGTGTCTGTTATTATGAAATGTAAGTAGTATTGAATTAAGTAAATTTAAATGTACAAAGATAATTTATATAGGTAATTAATTTTTTAATTTATGTAGCTCAAGGGGCAAGAAACTATGCTACTAATTCAAAGGAGTGGGTTCGGGAGCCCTCTAGGGTCCACCCAGTCTCTAAAAAGTTGTTACCTTTAATTGGGGGACAAATCTAGGGGTTGAGTGTGATCTTGAACAAATCACTTCCTTGTACAACCTTTTTTATTTTTAAAAAACAGTACTTCCTTACAAAGTATTGAGCCCCTGACCCTTCATGAGATGTAATAATACAAATTTTCATTTTCATTGTAAAGGTATATATATTTAAACATAGATTTGCACCCAAAATCATCTGGTTATAGATGGGATTTTTTTTTATTAATCTCTTGATCATTTTATTTAAACTTTCTTTTAGCATTGAAGCATCAGAAGCTCTTTATGTAATAGTGTGAAATAAACCCTAGAAAGGGTATTGAAAATTTATCATTTTATATTTTTCTCAAGTGTTGAAATAGTAACTTTTCATGTGATATACTGAATATCAACACTCTTATGTGTCTCATGTATATTTGGATTTAAAAAATCATTAATTTTATATTAATATGATTAAGGTATTTTATACACTATCTATTTGAATGAAAAGAGATTTTTGTGTATTATTAGCCACAATCTAACACTATATATATAAAAAAAAAAAAAAAAGTGTTTTCAATTTCTTTAAATAAGTAACACAAAAGAAAGTTGTATTTTTATTGATTAGATCAGGATGAATCACAATAATATTTGAATAATTAGAAAAGATGATTTATATTTTTTAGGAGGTTAACCAATATTTATAAAAATTAATCAGCTTTGATAAACTTATTTAAATCAAACCACAACTAGATTGTCTACGTTATGATTTTATATATCATGTGTTTGTCTTAAGGGCTCAAGATGTCATCCACCTTTATTGGAAATACAACAGCTATTCAAGAACTGTTTAAGAGAATATCTGAACAGTTTGGTGCAATGTTCAGAAGGAAAGCTTTCTTGCATTGGTATACTGGAGAAGGTATATTCTTTTTGAATTATTAAAAAATATTTATATAAATTTTTTAATAATAATTAGTGTTTGACTATAAGAGTAGTACTGCAATACTGGTGAATATTTTTCAAAAATCTAATTGTTTTTCTTATGTTTATAAATTCATAAGTTAAATGAAAAATTAACAATTGTTTTTCCTTTTCTCCCATCATCTTGGGTATATTGAAATATTTAATGATTATAAAATATTTAAAAATTTTTATTTTAAACTTTTAAACTTGAATATTATTTTTCTGATTGAAATTGGATCTAGGTATGGATGAAATGGAATTTACTGAAGCTGAATCAAACATGAATGATTTAGTATCTGAATATCAACAGTATCAGGTAAAATATTGTTTATCAATATAAATTTCCAATTATATATTTAAGTTTGATTGTGCATTACATCATTATTTTTAATATGTAAATATGATATTATAGTATGTATATAAAAAATATTACTACAAATCATTTTAATTCTTACCATAATTGTAAGACTGCTAAAATTTTTTGAAAAATTTATTATGTTTAAAATTTTGCTTTTCTATTTAGGAGGCAGTTGTTGATGAAGATGATGTATATGCTGATGATGGTGGTGAAGAGGAGCAGCAACAGTATGAGTAAGGTTTCTTTTGTTAGTAAAATGACAATCAACATATTTCATAAAATTTAAAACTTGGAATTAATCTTTTAATTCTATTCTTATATGTCAATTTTCTTGAATATAATCATTAAAAGTACCAATTTATTTTGTAGTCTTAAAATATAATACAATTAGTGTTGATGTAATTTATAGCTAATATAGTGCTAGATATGTAGGGTTCCACTGCAGTTCATTCATGAAAGGCATTATAAATTTTAAAGCAATAATTAGTAAGAAGGAGGTGGATATAGGTAGTTTGATTATAAATCATTTCCTTATGTTCACTTGTGTCTAACAGATTATTAGCAGTTCTAACTGTAGGGATGAACTGTATATTTTTAGAAACGCATTCAAAATTATATTAATTATGTATCTCCAACTTTTTATTTTGTATTGCATGATGAAGATAACCCTCCTGGAACTTAAATGGAGAATTTTTTTTTTTTTTTTTTTCTAAAATATCATAAATTATTTTTTAGCTAATTAAATATGTTAATTATTTCTTTATTTTAGGTTAGTAAATGCATTGAATAATAGTTTATTATATTTTCTTTCAGCTAATACAACACGATGAAGTCATAAGAGGATGAACCGATGATTCAAAGAAGGAAAGATACCCATATTTATTATACATTGGTTGTCTACACATTATTGTTTTAATTATTTTTTATATGCTGAAATAAACAATTATTTATTAAAAGAGTTTTTATATCTTCATTTAATATACAAATTTTATGTTTACACAAGCAGAATCCCACATTTATCACTTATGTGTTATGTTTACAAACTCTTTCATTTGTCTAATTGGAATCATCTGTGTGCTCATTATTTCTTGTCACCAGGAATTCAGAGAGGTTACTCTTCTTGTTCATCGTTCAACCAACCATTAACCTGAGAGAGGTGTAGCCTTGAGCATTTTTCTCATGATGGGAAATAAACATCTATATTTTTCTTGTACTTCATTTGTTTTGTTCATACTTTTGTCTACCTTCTGTTAACCCTTTGATGTTTCTGTTGCCACTTATTTATGTTACTCCCTCTTTTACCACTCCACCTATACCCAATTTAGTTTTGCTCTGGCCTCATCACAATGGTAAGAATGAGCATTTCTCTCACCAATACACTCCTAACGTTACATCCTTTTTTTCTCATTTGAGCATTTTGCTCATCTGGACACCTCCTGCATTTCTTATTTTAAATCATGAACTGAGGCAAGAAGATCTTAGATCTTTTACGAAATTTGGATTCTTCAGCCCTTAATGGAAGAGCTAAAATTTACAATTTCAATTTCAAATTTTATTGAAAGTAATTGTAAAGATTTTTGTCATCATTACATCCAATTATATATATATATATATAAAATAGTACAAATGGTCAACCAAGACCTAAATGCACGGGACACCTCTAAGGGTACAAAAAAGTAGGACACTCCTACTGGGCTAACAAACTCATCCTACAGTGTAGTGCTGAGAATTACTTTTATCTATTATACAGTATAATTCTTATGACTATTTCTATCTCCTTTACCTCTAACATACTGACATACTGCTTACAGACTATCTAAATGATCAATTGTTCAGTGTCCTTATTTGCCTAGAAAGAAAGATCAGAAAAGAAATAGACCTTGAGAAAGATAGTGTATTGGAGGCTGGACAATACTAAACAATACAGCAATAAATTAATAAACACAGCACTTTCTAAAAGCACAAGATGTAAAATACAGCACCTTTTAAAAGCATCTATTGGGAGCCTGATTACTATATTATCGTATATAATTTTCCATGGGAAGTAAACAGGGTAACACATCAAATTAAAAAGGTATACTGGTGGCTATAGACTTTGTGTCATATAAAGGGCTGTGAAAAGTAGAATGTTTCTTTTAATTACCTCTAGTTAAAAAAATAAATTGTAGGAAGATAAAATTTATACTTTGGCATTAAATCTATACAAAAAAGAAGCATCTCCTTGAGACCCTTTTTTCTCCTAAATGCCTCAAACCAACAGAGGAATGGTATGTGCCCTACATGACTGTTCATATCACTGTTTGATCTTGTACTTTGTGCACTACCATCACTCAAAGGAAAATGATTTCTTTTTGGACCGATTGGTCCTACAGCTGGTTAGAAAAGAATCCCTAAAGGCATCCTATTGCATAATGTCCCTTAAAATCCCTATTTATTCTTGAATGCCTAAGTGTGTCACGCTATTTTTGATTTTATAGGGGATAAAACATTTAAAATTTTACTCTTCAGAATTTTCCCATTGCCCACAGACTAAAAGTTTTAATTTTATCTAATAAGTATATTACAATCACTACAGATGGGTGAATGAGGGAGTCATTCTTTGTGTCACTGTGAAGGAGTGAATTAGACTAGGGGTTATATGAATTTAGATTTGAAATATAAAATACTTACTAAAGATAAAATCAGACCTTCAGGCTTTTTTTTATTATTATTATATTTATTACTAAAAATCTTGACCCTAAGGTGGAAGAGAAACATTTTTGCACTGTCGAAAGACGGACTTATGTGGACTGAAAACCACCAATTTTAAAAAAAAAACTGGATAAGGCAATGTGAACCATTCTAGCTGCTCAGGATTGCAGGCAAAATCACCAGCTCTTAAGTCTAATATACTCCTAATTTTTATGTTCTATTTAGTTTTACACTAATACTTTTCCTCTTATATTTAAGTATCTGATACAGACTAATAAATTATAATTTCATTAATATAACTATATAAGGAAGAAATGAAGAGACTTTATAATTTTATTTCAAGAAAAGGTTTGATTTATTGAACAGAAAAACAAGATAATTCATGAAATATATTTAAAATAAAAAAAAAAAATAGTACAATTATTGATTGACTACCAATAATAAATACATAAGTCTACTGCCTATTATATGAAGCTTACTATCTATTGTACAAAGTCTGCTTAAATATTTCTGAAAAAATAGAAAACAACGATTCAGTTTTGTGATGTCAACAGATGGATGCCAATACTAGCAAAAATAGGTTGTAAAGTTTTTTTTTGTTTTATGAGATAAATGAGCTGTTACTTCCATTAGTGTCATTTGATAGGTGCCATCACTGTAACCATATCAAATTAAATGATTTTTTTAATACATTTTCAGCAAGCCCTCTACAAGCTGATTCAGTCATACATTTCATCTTTTTCTTCTCAATCATTTGTCATATGTATTGCGTACAAGATATCAACAATTTTAATAACATATGAGGCACTAATTATTTTGCCTTATGAAACCCTATCAATAAAATGAGTGTATGGGCTGAGATTCACTATCTTCCAAGAGTATGTTATAACATTTTTTATATTCAAGGGTATAACTTTTTTTTTACTATAAATCCACTTAGGTATTTAATAGAATATATTGTTGGTGTATTATAGAAACCTTTTAAATCCAAAGTTTCAATTTAGAAGATATTAATTTAGATTAAATATTTCTTCACTTGTTCATCTCTTGGCAAACCTAACTATGTTTATGTCAAAACTAATCTTGCACCATAGATGATTTTGTCTGGAGATATAAAAATTAAACATATTTAAGGTAAGCTGGAGTAACTTGGTCATGATTTTACTGCATGAGCTGCAGATTATAACTTATTACTTGTCTAGGAACCACCAATAAATTATATTAGTATTAAAAATATTTTTTATTTATAGTTTGAGATGCAGGCAGTTTTCAAATATTAATAGTCAAATCCAAGTTGAATTTAATTTTCATTGCATTTAAAAATCAACTGTAAAAAAGTTTTATCAGCCAAATTACATTGAAAAATTGGAGTAAATGGACCATAAGGGTTTTGGTTTTATATATGAGCTTATTGCAAAATATATAAACCCTTTAAAAAATTAAATTGAGTCATCTAAACCTCACTAATTATGAGAGATAGTTGACCGTGGATGACTTATATGAGGAGAAGATGGTTGGGGGTGCGGTCAAAATAAAACACAAATAAGTTGATATAACTTATTTAATTGTGCCACCGTTTTGGCTAGAGTTTCTAACCTTTATCAGGGCTAAGAGCAGAACAAGATAACAATGAATATAGAAAATAAAAAATAAAATATAAACAGAATGACATAAAGTGAATAGTTTTACAGAATGGAATTAATAAAATAAAGTGATGAGAGAAGTGGAAAATAAAATGTATACATAGGTAATTGAATAAGCAGGTAAAATAACATAATTAAGGAAATAAAATAAAAATGATTTATTTTAAATATCCTTTGATATTTAAAAAAAAAATATTATAGTTCTAGCATAGCTATATAGTTGCATCCTGCATCCTACTATTCTTATTATTTCCCTATACTATGGAAACAATCTGTAATTATCCTTTACCTTAATTAAACCTGCCAATAATACTTTGTCCTATTTACGAATAAGCTTGCTCTCGAACTTTCCAAACATTTTTGAAAAATACCCTGAAACGAATCCTACCCATACTCCAACTTCACAATATCAATACAATACACTTCACATAAATTTGGATTCCGCTCAGGATATTCCATTGTTCAAAAAATCTTCATATTGCTTACTGCATATCCTTTGCCCTCGACATAAATTAATATTGCACTGGTGCCTTACTGGATGTAGCACAAGCTTTTGACCGGGTGTGGCCATGATGGCTTGATCTTCAAACTCGAAACCCACTTAACCCAAGCCAAAGTCCTTAGATTCTATCTCTTAAACCATTGTTTTTAAGCACGCTGCAATCATGAATTTTCTAATTATCATCCAGTTGAGGTCAGTGTTACTTAAGGCCGTGTCTTGGGTCCAAGTCTGTGTATTCTCTATACCACTGATATCCCTAGTAGTCCTAATACCTTCCTGATGATATTTGCTGATGATATCATCATACTTTCCTACCACACAAGATCTGAAAGTGTAACAATTGGCACATTAAAGACAACAAATCAAAATGCAAGCATGTATGTCACTTTCATCCTCTGACACTGATCCCATTCGTTAATCCCTTTTAACTCTATACCTCTTTCCTTATCCGACACAGTCCGAGATCTGGACTTCCTATTAAACAAGAGACAAATGTTGAACATGCATACCATTCTTAGAAAACAAGAGATTAACTAACGATTATGTATAACAGTTATATAGACTACTGATCAGATAAGTCTCATCTGTTAACTGAAAACAAACTACTGATCTACAAGACAATACTGAAACCAATCTTTACCTATGGATTTGAACTGTGGGTGACAGCTTAATTTTCGATTATCAAGCACATCCTTTGAACAATAGTCAATACTCTGTATTACATAACCAAAAAGAACTTTAAAATATGACCTCAAAATCACATATAATTTTGACGTCATTCCATCCAGATTTTTCAAGTTTCCTGAGAACCTCATTCTTCATTCTGAAACTTTAGTACAGTCCCATTCCAGCTCCAACCATCCCTAAGCCATCCTCTTCGAAGATCGAAACGACAGTGGTCCTGAGATCTTTTGTAAATATGCTAATGGAGTTCTGGCAGTGGCCAGCTTCTTCCCTCGAGTCTTGAATATATGCAGCTATAGCGTTCTCATTCTGTTTCCACTGGCTTCGTGGTCATGCGGCTAGGAGAGAAGCGATGGGATCTCTTGGAATCGTGCCTTACCTTCTACATGGGGGTGGCAAAGCTTGGTTCAGAGTTCCCAAGGCCAACTGTAAATATTGTATACAGGTCCGAATGTGTGCCAAGGTGGAAATATTTTATTTTTATTTAAATTAAATTTTCTTTATCTTGTGTTTAAATTATTTTGCTACTAACTAATTAATATATTGTCTTACTTAGTACTTAGTGTTTTTTATAGCTTTAATATATTTTATTATATTTACAATCTTTGCACTTTTTTGAGACTTGTTATTATTGTTTAAATAAATAAATGTTATCCTATTTTAGTCTCAAAATATTTTTTATCCCATTATAAATCCGACGTTTTGGCCAATTTGGCCATTCTCAAGGACAATCTTTATACAATTTTAGAAACACATCATTTAAGAAACAACCTTATGCAGGTTATTCTGCCCAGATCATTTATATCAGTCCACAAATTACCCAAATTAGTCAATTATTCACATTAAATTAAAAATTAAAACTTTTTACCACAGTCAACCTTCTCTGTTATAATTATCACAGGTTATTGATGGTCTTTTAGGATGGCCGAAACTTTGGACTTATAAAGCAGTAAAAAATGTTTTGAGACTAAAATAGGATAACATTTATTTATTTAAACAATATTTTATTATTATTATTATTATTATCATTTTTATTATTCTTATTACATATATTTTTTTATTTAAACCTATATATAGGTTGTCGAAATTCTCACTTTAATCTGTTGAAATCTTTTTTTTAGGAGATAATCACGTCTAAATATTTTCGTTGTTATGAATTATTTAGATTATAATAAATTAATTAATATGTGTTCCAACTACTATGTAAATAAAAATATAAATATTAGCATTCATATTAAATGTTGTTCAAAGTGATAAATTACCTTGAAAATTAAGACGGGCTTGGTAGCTTTCTTACACAGTAGCGGTGAATGAACGGCTTATATGTTATTGTCACGCTCTCTAGATTGACGCCACAGAAATTTTTGGGTTGAAATTAAACCAAAAGTTAATACAAGCTCGGTCAATAACATTAATTCTTTACGAAGGTCAATTGAAACTTGCGAAACAATAACAAATATCCACTTTCGTTCGACCAACGCTGCTGTGTAAGAAAGATGCCGAGCTTGTGTCAATGCCTTAATTACCTTGAATCTCTAAACAACATTTAACATTACTGTTAATCGTCACATTTTATTAATAAATTAGTTGAAACCTTCACTCTGGAAGTTTTTTATTAGGACATCCCACGATGAATTATCGTGGCACCTTCTACTCAAAATGCAAATAAAGGCAGTAATTTGCAAGATGAAGTCATTGAATTATTAGTCCAATTTGAAGCAAAGATGCTTTTTAATCATTTTTGAACGAAACCAAATATGACGAATATAGCTTCAGACATGATGATTCTATGTTTACAATGCAGAGAAAAAAATTAATACGGAACACTAAGGCGATTTAAGAATGAAACTAACGCAATTTAAAAAAAAATTGATAATCTTGCCGAGGGCCATCAAGTCTCATTGATTTCTGCAAACAAATTATTTTTTCACAATAAAATAAATCATTTAATTTAATTTAAACAAATTTAAAACTTTTTTTTTAGATGGAGTCAATAAGATAACTGGAAGTTTTTGGGGGTCGATGATCGATACACTTTGACGGCTTCTACCTGCTAAGTATGGTTAGTAAGAAAAAAAAATATTGAAACTAGAAGGGCAATATTAATTCAATAAAATTTGTTAAATAAGTAGGAAATTACACCAGAAAATATTGATTTTTATCGTCCGTTTAATACTAGTTATAGTTCACTTTCGAAGTGAAGTATTTACCTTCTTTAAAATATTGAGAACTTCCAAAAGAAATTTACTAACCATTTTTTTTTTTTACTTTGCAAAATCTTATCAAATAAATTCCCGCTAGGTGATGAGAATTCGTTAGGAACTGAAATAGGAACCTGTGAAAGTGTACATTTCACATTAAAACGAGAAATTCAATTTTCGCACAAGTTGACCTTTTAGAAGTATAACTTTTTTTTTTTTTAATTTGTAGTGCTATGACACGTACTTATTCTAATTTTAGAGAGAAAATTGGAACACTTAATAATTGAAATAAAAACTGTTTATTTGTCTCAAAACAATATCACAAAAGTTATTATATTTTATTAAACCTATCTTGAGGCGGTAAGTGAAATTAATAAAATAACACAAATCAATGGTACACACTACAAATGAAATTCGGAAAACATGATTCATGATGAAGCAAATAAATAGGGCAATGATGATTAAACATTTAATATAAATAAACGAGTTTTAATTGCAGAAAATATTTGATTACTGATAGTTAAGTTACATAAAAACAAACTTGTGTTAATTTGTCCTCAATATGTGGATTTTAATTTATATATCATTTTAAAGTCAGTTACGGGCTAAAGGATATAGTTTTAACAAATTTCAAGATGAAAGCTTATAACGTAAGCTGCTAAAGTTCACTAGTAACACAGGTTAAAAAAATGGAATTTTTCGCAATTTAATTTATTAATTTTGGCACATCTTTGTGTTTCTTGGTGCGCTTAAAAGATAAAATAAATGTTTCAAGTTAGAGAAATGCGAAAATCCTTTAGCATCAAGTGAAATTATCGAATAAAATTTAAAAAAAAAGTTTATATTTGTAGACCTGTGATATTGGGCTTTTTAGTCTTTTAATTTTTGTTTTCATAAATAAAAGAAGATTAATGTAAAAAAAAAGTTTAGAGCCAATTAAATTGGTATGTAATGGGGAAAAAATAATAAATTTGGTTAAATTATTTTCAAACACAAAATTAACTTGATATTCGGATTAACCATTAAAAAAAAACTTTATATAAATCCTTAATAAAAAACTTGCCGAAAATGGATTTCCAAAATTATTGTTTTGATTACCTTTGGAAAGAACTTTCCCTCTTTCTGTTGATAACAATGAAGTATATATTTTCTAGGTTTGAAAGTAATTAAATGTTATTACACACAAAATTAAACAGTAACCAATATATTTGTTATATGTCAAATTCACGTCGTAGGTTCAGATTTTTAGTATTTGGTATATTATAAAGTCCTTTTGATACTACTAAAATTTGAAGTTGATCAATTGAGTACTCTAGGCGCTATAAAAAGTTTTCCTTGATTTTTGTGCAACAAATCTAGTATTATATATCATAAATTTTCATAAAAATTTGTACCTAAAGAGAAAAAAGGGGGATGATTTTCGGTTTCAGCACACTAAAAACATACTGATCGGCCAAAATTATTAAATTATATTTGTGGACGTCGACCTGTACAATTTATGAGGTACTATTACTATGTAAATAAATATGCGATTATTTTAATTAAAAATAGTTTCCTTTCAATATAATGTTGTACCTTTAGAACTGCTGGAGCTGGAGGTTAGCGTTCTGAGCCATTTTATATGGAAATAAATGGCTTTCTTAGCGTAAGAAGAGAATATTTTCTAAGGAAAGTGCTCAAAGTAGCGTGATTGTTGGACTGGATATGGTTGGATTGAGCGGCCTATATCTCCTACCTCTTCAACAGCTGGAGAGAGAGCTGACTTTCTCCAGTCATTCCAGTGGCCGTCCTCATCAGAGCACCATCCTCCAATCACAGCACAGCTTCGTCAGACCCAAGGTACTCACTTATATTAATATTCTATTTTGAATCTTTCATATACATTAATAAAATTGATTTATCATCAACTTAATTTTTATTGATAATTATACAGTTAATTTAAAATAAGCCCAACAACCGCTTATAATTTTTTTTTTATAATCTACAATAAAATTAATTTTATAAAACAAAGCCCAAAAAAAAAACATTTAAATTAATCTTAATTTTTGATTAAATATGAGGAAATTTTTTTAATTTATATAATATGAAGGATCACAAAAAAAAAAAAATAATAAATACAGAAACACACTTACGTGCCTTTATATGCACTCTAGGAATTTCTGAACGATTTAAATGTTTGTCCTATTCCACCACCCTTATTGAGAAAACCCCAATATTATTTCATTTAATCCTTGTATTTTTTTATATAGTAAATAAATTGCGTTAATTATATAAATTTATAATAAAATTACTTGTTTCAATATTCTTACTAGCGGACGTTTCTAACAATTTTTTATGAAAAAGATTTTAAAAACGCAGTACACCAGATGTCATTAAGTTAATGCATTCTTTCTAAACTTAAATTGTCTAAGCCAACTATTCTCAGAATGCAGTATGTATATGGGAAGAGAAATTTCTTTTAATCATTTTTTATTTTTTTAAACAAAAAAATATAAAGGTGAAATATTTATATTCAGAATTAAAAAAAGAAAGA
Organism: Halyomorpha halys; assembly: GCF_000696795.3. NCBI lineage: Eukaryota > Metazoa > Arthropoda > Insecta > Hemiptera > Pentatomidae > Halyomorpha > Halyomorpha halys. Next base: position 1,835,714 of record NW_027116161.1, read on the forward strand.
GTCTGAAAGGTAAAAAATTTCATCTAATTACAATAATTTGTTTATTGAAATAAATTATTTAAACTTTTTTAGACTAATTTGACCTTGACAAGTGTCAATTAATCAATTAAATAAATAATTTGCTTTCATATAACGACTCCCTAATTCTAGTATTTTTACCTTTATTTATTTTATATTTGCATTATTATTATTTTATTCATTAATTTTTTCTTCCCCATATTATTTTTTTTTTAATTTATAGATATATATTAAATATTCCTTGCACTGAATAAACTGATACACGATTTATTAGTTCTAATAGTTTTAAAACAAATGCCTAGTTTTCCTGATTACAGAGCAATATTACAATATAATACGTTTTATTTCTTACCTGGATATTTTTAAACTGATTATTTTAAATACAATAAAAACATTTCATATGCATGCAAGTACTGTTATTTTAATAATTAAAGAATCTCATACGAGTTAAAATTAAAAATTATGCCAATGAACCAATAAAGAATTCTAAATTTATATTCTTAATTTCAGATCATAGATTTTTAATAAAACCCTGAAATGGCAGTATGATTATTCAGTATACTTTGATATATCGAAAAAGGTCAATTACTCAATTAAATTAATAATTTGCTTTCATATAACGACACCCGATACATTAAAGTATTTTTACCTTTATTTATTTAATATTTACATTATTATTATTTTTTTTCTTCCCCTTA
>NW_027116161.1:1836479-1848200 GCF_000696795.3 Halyomorpha halys
TATATATTAAATATCCCTTGCACTGAATAAACTGATAAACAATCTATTCACTTCTAGATAACACTCCGATTGTATACTATACCTACTGCAAAAGATTTCAGTTACTCACTGGCTAAAAACGCAGTAGCTGGTATTTGCTTAGTAAATATGCAGTGAGTGCTATGTGGTTACTACACTCTTACTAATCAGTGACGTGTTTTGCATTTATAATAATTAAACCAGTCGCTGTGACTAAATATGCAGCGTTTTAAAACATTAAACTCGAGATAATTGTTATATTTACTTTATTTTTAATAGTTTTAAAACAAATCCCTAGTCTTCCTGATTAAAGATTTGTATAGGAATATTACAGTATAATATGCCCTACATATTTTATTTCAGTTTCATTTCTTACCTGGATATTTTAAATAAAATAAAAACATTTCATATGTATGAAAGTACTGTTATTTCAATAATTAAAGAATCTCATACGAGTTAAAATAAAATCTTATGGTAGTGTATAAATAAAGAATTCTGACTTAATATTCTCGATCTCAGATCAAAGATTTTTAATAAAACCCTGAGATAGCAGTATGATTATTCAGTATACTTTGACATATTTTATTACGTATAAAGATGACGTGTAGTAGATTTAAATATGCATTAATTAGGGCTTATCTTGATATTAAACTATCAAAATAAATCTAATTATAGATATCGATCAAATTCTTTTATTTGTATAGAATTTTTGTCAACATTTGGCATAGATTCTTACACTTAGATCGAAATATAAAATGCCATCACCCGCCAGTCCCTAGCGGATCGATTTTTTTCGGATCTTCAGCAACAAATCTAGGGACACGACTTGGATGAAGAACCTAAAAAATGGACAGCATTCACTAAAATAAATGCTTTTAATATTTCAAATTTAAGGATAAAGCAATCAAAGAAAACCAACTTAATTATCACCAAATCCGTTCAAAAAAAGATCTCTACAATTGTAATTAAGTATTCAGTCAGTCGCTCACGAACAGTTTCCCATATCAAACTTTTCTTGTTCCGTTATGTATTATTTTCTGTATAGACGTCTATGAAATAAAAAAAAAATCTAATGTACTCCATACTCCTTAATAGAAAGAAATTTAATTTTTTCTAAAACTTTTAACTTGAATCCTTGTCAAAATATTTTTGCGATTTTCTGCTATGCCTAGCCCTAGAAGGTAGTAAATAGAAGGTGTAAATAGCAATTTTTTTTTTTTTTTTTTTTTAACAATTTGCGCGCAAATAGTGAGAAAAATAGAACAAGCATAAAGAAAAAATCATTCAAGGATTCAATAAAGAAAGTAAGAATCCGTTATGACAACTGAGGCATTTATCCAATCATCGTGAAAGGCATTGAGGTTACTGACGATTCAGTCGTCAGATGAAGGCCGATCACGGTAACCCAATTATGACGACGGATTCTTAGGGAAAACTAATTACTTAAATGAAACTCACTTCAGAACTCACCGTTTCATAAAAATTAAAATTACTCAATAGTTTAATTAATTAATTAGATTTTCTAAAGGACTCGTTTGTTGAAAATGTTTCTTTCGATCAGAATATCTTTTTTTAATAATTTATTTATTGTTATTTATAATTATACACATATAAACACATCAAGTAAATTTCCTGTAAGTTATATTATGACATGATACAAACATGTGAGGCCTTCTTCTTTTCAGACGACTAGGAGGATTATTAGGTAGTGAAGGAGAAGTCAGGTTAGAAACGAGTTGGTTTGGGTGGTTGAGAAGTTTATTATGGAAGGATTGGTATCTGGTTCTGGCCAAATCGGCATCATATGGAACATTGAGGTCCTGATGGATGATTTTATTTGTGACAAAGTAAGGAGCATTAAGGATTTTACGAAGGATTTTGGATTGTAAGGATTGGATTCGAGAGGAATTCGATGGCTTAGTGAAGCCCCATAGCTCAACTCCGTATGTACAGATAGGCCTTATAACAGTCATCTAGATCGTCTTTTGTAATGGATTGGAAGTATGGACCGTTTGTCAAGTTAATGTTGCAATAGTCGGAATCGACGAGCAGTTTCTTGTCTTTTCAGTCTTGTATGAGGGTTCCATGTCAGTCGTTTGTCCAGATTTAGTCCTAAGTAACGGATCTGTTCAACAGGAATAAGTGGGGTATTATTAAAAGATACTGTGGGGCAATACGAAGGGTAAATGTGATTTGGTGGGATTTATTGGAATCAGAAAATCTAGAGTTATGTGTTTTGGAAAACTGAATGGGCTTGCTAAGTCAAATTTACGATCAAAATTTAAAAGGGGGACTCCATTTTCCACAAATTCAGCCTACCAAGTTTCATTTCGAAATTCTCGAAATAAGTGAGAGAGGTGTCAATGGGGTTCTGAACACCTTTGTAGTCCCGTACATTACACGAAATATTTAAAGAGGAAATAATTGTTCTCATAAGCATGAAGACTCATGTGGACTATAGCCCGATTCCTTATTAAAAAAAATAATTTCAATCATGCAAGTGAATAAAGAAATTTCGTAACGAATTGCTTCTTTTATCGTGTCATATATTTTTCTTAAAATAATTGAGAAGATAAAATAATTGGAACAAGTCTTATATTCTCTATTATTAAATAATAATAATATAATGAAGAGTTTTGCAAAAAAAAAAATTTTTTTTGTTTCAAGAGGAAAGTTCACATAAAGTAACAACTTTGTCGTTATTATATAAAAGGAGCGTTTTGAGAATAAAATTTCTTATATTAATTTTGTATCTAGTCTATAAAATTACACTGAAGCACATAATAAAAAGTTTCTTTATATAAACACAAAATCACAAATATTTTTGCATTCTTCAGGCTTAGTACTTTCACAGAAAACGGCAGCTTCGGTTATCGCGAACTTTAATACCCCGAACGCTATATTGTTTGTTTAATCATTTCCTAGGTTAAATGCTTCCTGTCGCTACAATGAAAATGCAACTTGATTTTTGTTGCCCTAACTTAAATATTATTGGATATAACTAAGCCAACCCATAAGCATGGAAGACGCTTTGTGTTCTCTCAAAATAGGAAAAGGATCGTCTTTCGATGTGACAAACTACTGTACCTTTGAAATTTAAAGATTCATTGTAATGAATAATAACTTAATACGGCAAAGCACCAGTAGAGAAATAGAAACGAATGAATTCTTATAGTTTTTTGTAGTTCTGTTCCTTTAAAAAGAATTTTTATTATTATTATTAATTTTTTTAAGATAAATTAACTAAAAGTGTCACTACTTATTACCTCTGTATTGTAATAACATAATAATTTTTAAGAGAGTGCTTAGGGTGGTATGATAAGGTAACATTAAAGAAAAGGCTCATAGGCTCATTTTCTGTAATTATTCGTTTCACAATTTTTTTTTTTAAACATATTTTTATTGCATACATATAAAATGAAGAATGTCTATATTGTTTGGGATGTATTGGGTTGTAAAATAATTTTGTAGCGTTTTTAAATATTTCAATTTAAACCTCTCTGTGTTTATAAAATCATGTTTACTTGGTCAATAATGTTTACATATTCTAAAAAAGGATTAGTTAAGGTACTTTTATGCATCAGTTTCAACCGAGTTTCCGTATATTTAAGTGATATTTTGCTTGCTCAAAATGGAAGAGCAATCGTCAATTAATGATTTTTTATTTCCGAAAAGGAAAATCCGCTGCACAGACGGTTAACAAAATTTGCAGTGTGTATGGCGATGATGCCATAGGAGAAAGCACCGTCCGAAAGTGGTTTGCTCGGTTCAGAACCGGAAATGTTGACTTGGAAGACCCAAAGCGCTCGGGTTGTCCTTCAACTGTCATTATCAATATATTTCCATAGGATAATTTTGATTTTTAATTGAAGTATGGATACATTTGATATAGAATTGGTCTTTCATTTTCTAATTACTTCACAATTACAATTTTTATTTATCCAGGCAATAATAACACTTTTTTAATGACATTTATTTTCAAATCGCTATGATTCGATTTTTATTTTAAAAATTAATAATAAGGATTAACTTAACTTTCATTAGTTGACTGTAACTTACTAATTCTAAAGCCTGACTAATTTATAATATATCACCTTTGGGAAATAGGTAAATCCAGGCATGAATTATGCTCATTAAAACCACACCAAAATAAATAAATAAAAAAAAAAAATAAACCATAGAACGTAACTGTTATGAGTAGTTACATTGTTGAACGGAATCACAGAAGTACAACGGTAATATTTTATCTTTTTTCATTCCATTAGGTTTTTACCTGTTAATGCTTTCAATTAATGATTATATAATCTGAAATATATGATATATGATTTGTCATTTACTATTTAGGCCTAAACTATCAAGATTCTTTGCTCATCTTTATCACTAACCTATATACTTATGTCTTGAAACCTGTCCTAATCAATGTACACATATATGGGGCGCAGCGATTGATAAAAGAATGAATCAGTGTGATATTACCTAATTTAATTTGACATCATTTTTTTTTTCAGATAATAGAAAAAAATGGCTGATGAGAGTTACGGAAAGGAATTACCGGAAGAGGTGAATAAATTAGCCAAGGAAGATCTGCGAGAGGATGACCTCCTCAAGAAACAATCACTGGACAGGATGCGGGAATGGTTAGCCAAAAGCTCCGAAATAAAATTTTGTCGAGATGGTAATAATCTCTCCAAATCTTAATTAATTACGACAGATAACCATTATATGTATTATATTACTGAGATAACAATATGTGACATTAAGTGGTAGGTGAAATTATAAGTCAACACCAACAACTTGAAGTTTGAACAGTGCCAAATTTCAGAGCATTACTCAAACGAACTGTATAACAGAAGTGCAACCATAATATTTTATCTGTTATCATTGCATTTTGTTCTGTTATCAATTAATTAATATAAATTAATTGAATAGTATTGGTTTGATTGGAATATGAATGTAAAAAAATGCATGTGTGCTGATATTTTTAATTTTAATTATAGGAAATTTGTTGTTTTTTTTGTTTAATTAATGATAATTAAATATCTCGAATATTAAATTATTAGAAAGTTGTATCCATTCTTCCAGCACGTCCGTACTACCTCTGACCAAATATCAATTTTTATTTATACGGTAGCTAGAGGTATTTCATTTTACATTAAGCTTCTTTATCGCAGATTGGCTTGATTAGTGACGCATCTGACAAAAAAAATAGTTGTGGTTTTATTTTGAAATGGACGTGTTCCGAAGATATTGCCATAGGCAGGGGTTTCTTTCTCTATTGTGGTTCTTCTATTGATTGTGTCAATGATAGTAGGGTCATGAAAAAGTTACGGAAGTCTACGGTATAATATATAGTCTACGAATACATAAAAAAATATTTTTTTGTCAGATGTGCTACTGAAGCAGCGATATGTATATCTACTCTATTGTGTGACCAAAAGAATCCAAATTCTCTCCTTCATATGTATTTTTCCCGATCCCTCTAACACAGTGGTTCGCAACCGAATTTCTGGGATATAATTTAGGAATAGCTCATTTGATGTCAATACAATACAATTTTGAACCTTACCTCAGATATTCTTCACTTCTGCATGTGTTGTGTAGGTATTCTATCCTTTCTTAGCTTTTGCTGAAAATACGTCATTACTTTATCAGTGCACGTTGCTACAAACTAAGAACTTCAAGCTATCAAGTCAAAAATATTTGCTATCGGACACTAAGTATTCAGTTTTGTAGAGTTAGCACAAAACCTGGCTCACAAATGGTGAAGAAATATATGCAGTGAATTCAGGTAAGTCAATATCTCAGGATAAGAAGGCAAGGAGGTTAAGATGGGCAGAACTTGTGGCTTGAAGCAATCCATCAGGACACTGAATACCAGAGTAGTTGCCAAGAGAACGGGAGACCAAAAACCAGATGAATAGACAACATAGATGCGAAAGACTGCATGCAGAAACTGGAAAGACGTAGCCCAAGACAGGCGTGGAGAGCGATCAAAGATCTACAAAAAAAAAAAATAAGTATGTATTGACTCGCGAGAAAAACCTTACAATTCTTGAGGCTTTTTCACCACCTTGCAAAAATCACTTTTTTCGAGGTTTTGTTCATTATTCGCTTCCAGAGCAATTTAGACAAAATAATGTTATAACCAAGTCTAAAGAGTGTTAAATTTGCAAATTTCATACACAGTATGTCAGAAAATTCTACTGAGCAGTTGGTTTATCATTTGCAAAAATGCAAATAAAAACGCAAAAAGTTTTATATTCCAGTCGTTTTTCCTTAATAACTTTTTTCCAGTACATTTGAGTGAAAAATGCATGATAACCGATTTTGTAGAGGACTAAATATTCTACCTGATCCATAAAAAATATTTGTAATTATTTCCAAGTACGAATGCTATTGAAATAACAAATTCAGTTAAAGTAGGCTAGAAACTAAAAATATTATTCCTCAAATTAGTATTCCTGAATATGAATTCATGTTTAATCGATTAGGTCTGTATTATGTAGGTTTTATTCATGAGATTCATATAAATTCTAGGTCAATAAGGAATTTTAAAAATAATCTACGCTTTTAAAATTTCTAAATTCACCACTGACAACTATCTTGAGATCCTCTGATAAGTTTCGGTTAAGGATATGACAAATGAGCAAAGCCCATAGAGGTAATGAAGAGGGTTGCTCAAGGGTTCTGGTTGGTTGAATCGTGGTCGAAATATAAACAACAGAGAGCGTTCACACTAGCTGGGAATGTGTAATTTGCTACATTGCTAAATATGTGTGATGAAATTTAGAACTACTATAGATGTGTATCGGCAACTGCGGAACTGACACAACCGACACGAGGCGTTCCTGTAGTAGCTGTGATAATGATGATGTAAATAATCTGAGTGATAATCTAGTCACAATCTTTTTGCAGATTTTTTTTTTTTTTTTTAATATTTATTTATTGCTATTTACAACTGTACATTATAATACATTAAGTAAATCTGATCTAAGTTAAATTGGAGTGTAGAGAAACTACCCATTGGTAGCACTCTAATGACATTTTACATTAGCTGGTCTCATGACCATCTTCTTTTCAGTTGCCTCGGAGGATTGTCAGGAATGGAAGAGGATGCAAGATTAGAAACTAGGGGGTTTGAGTGGTTAGGGAGTTTATAATGGAAGGAGTGATATCTGGTTCGGGCTAGATCGGTTACATAGGGAACATTAAGGTCTTTATGTATGATTTTATTTGTGACAAAGTAAGGAGCATTGAGGATTTTATGAAGGATTTTGGACTGTAAGGATTGAATACGAGAGAAATGCAGATGTTAAATGCATAATGACAATACGTCAATGGGGTCATTAAACATGAAGACGTTCCACATTCTAAAGGAGTAAATGGAATTGTGAACAGGAATTTTGAGAACGTACATTTCCGAAACAAATATGGAGTGGTTTCTCTGGCAATAGTTTCTAACCACTAGTATAATTGCGAATAATCTAAAAGTGTGTCAGGATCCCCTCATTTGACCATCTCAAAGGAATCTAATGATTACCTGAAAAAATACTCGGATTACGACTTAGCTCCTTTTCTATTGCTACTTCTCCCATAGGAAGACATTTTAAATTCAGTCACTTGCTAAGAGACAGAGAATTAGAAAAGAGCAAAGGTGAAACAGTTTAAGGCTAGTTTCTACCTTGTGCATCGGAGCGATTGTTTTCTTGTTTTGTTCAATTTTTTAGAAATACCTGCGCACAGCAGTATCTTGGTAAAAATACTGCGCCTAATGAAAAAAATTAATTTAATTTAACGCCGTTTTGCTATTTTAGGCGTTTTGTATTGTTCAATTAAACTATCTCAAAGTCTCTTCTTCCCATTTGTCCCTGGGGGTCTTAGTGGGGCGGGTCCGGCAGGGTAGGATTGCATTTTTTTGTTATGATCTCCTCTTGTGAGATTGTGACATTTTGTACATTATTATAATGATAATGTAAATTTATTTGACCACAGAAACTGTATTAATTTTATTAATGTATTCAAAATTATTATTAAAAAACGGGTTAAATTAAAGCAGGGGATAGGTATGGTGTTCCAGGCCTCAAAGTTTTTTCTCTTTGATGGTACGTTTCTCCAGATGCCAAAATATTGATGTAAACAATTGAAAAAGATTATATTTGCTCTATCTCTTTCAAGCCAGAATGTTATCTCTACTTGGCTAATTTTGGCTTCTTGTGAAATATTTTTTTTTTTTTTTTTAATAATTTATTTATTGATATTTACAACTGTATACACATATATACAACAAGTAAATTTGCTGTAGGTGACATAGTAACATGATAAAAACATGTGGAGAATCTACCCACTGATAGAACTCCAATAACATTTCTAGAGAGGAAGATCGCGAGGCCATCTTGTTTTCAGACGACTAGGAGGATTATTAGGTAATGAAGGAGAAGCCAGGTTAGAAACAAGTGGATTTGGGTGGTTGAGAAGTTTATTATGGAAGGAACGGTATCTGGTTCTGGCCAAATCGGCAACATATGGAATATTGAGGTCCTGATGGATGACTTGATTTGTGACAAAGTAAGGAGCATTAAGAATTTTACGAAGGACTTTGGACTGTAAGGATTGGATTCTGGAGCTTGTGAAATATAAGTTTTATTTTTCATGCTTCTATTTTAAAACTGGTGAAAAGCCTTTTAATGTCTTCTAGACGATTTTTTCGAGAATCATTGTCAATGAAGGTATTATTTTCTTTTTTCTCATATATGAATATACAGATAAACCCACAACACATATGTGAATATGGGTTTTTGTGTCTTGTGAAAACATTGCTTTTCCTTTCCACATAGGCAGTACGTGGGAAGTGAAAAGTAGAAACCTTTAGATAAATAAAAATGAATTTAAAAAAAAAAGTATTTATTAGCCAAAGCCGTATCTAATTTAATATGTGTTGTGTTAAACTGGTATATTAAATAATTAAACATCTTTCAACCATGAACAACTGGAGAATCTTTCGTTACCTACGCATGCTATTCCCACCTAACTTTTCACGATTCATAAATCTCAATTTTTATTCAATTTATGCATTTTTTATGGCTATTTCTCAAATAAGAGTATTATAAATATTGTATGCAACTAACACATATAATGTTCTGTAAATTCGTATTTCATTGTTGTTATATTACAGATGCTCCATTCTTGTTGCGTTTTCTTCGCAGTCGCAAGTACAGCATACCCCAAGCTCAAGAAATGCTAGAAAGATATCTCGCCATCCGTCAACTTTATGGAGAATGGTTTCGTCAATTAGATCCCACAGATCCCAAGATGTCGGCACTCATAGATTCTGGGTATATCATATTTTTGTATTTTTTATAAAATGTGCTTATATCTCCTTCTACAATATATCTAAACATCCTCTTCCTACTAGATATTGCTTCCCGTTGATTGAAAAAGACGAGTTTGGCCGCAGAGTAATATTTACGGCTATAGGAAACTTCAAGGCGACAGAGTTTACCGCTGCGGACATGGTGAGATACCATGCAATGGTAATAGAGAGTCTCTTGGATGAGGAAGAGTCACAAGTAACTGGTAAAGGATTCATTATTTATTGACGAATTGGTGTGGGTGTGCATGTGTACACGGTAATCCGTAAGTAATGGACAATATTTAAAAAGGTGATAGAAGATCTCAAGAACAAACAAAAACTTCTCATGAACTCTTGTATAATTCCATCTAGAAAAGCAAGAAATTTTTTATTTGTCTGTTTTATTGTGTTTTTGTTTTATCAAGTCACGTTTTTTTGTTTAATAGCAAACAGTGACTAACACACTAATGATAATTTATTTATTTGTTTATGGGGCAACCCCCGTACAAATAGAGTTAGTCTGTGTAATACATGAAACAGATCAATTGTAGTAATTTAAAAAAAAATATGAGTTAAAGATCGTTTATATAAACTAATAACAAACAATATAACCAAGCTGGGCTATCCACATCCGTTAGAATAAAACAGCAAAACAAAAACTGGTGGGTTTTATATATTATTCATATTTTTTTTTTTACATCAGCCGTACACAGGAATACAGCTTTACCACTATTAGACAAACTTCCTCGTTCAACAAACTTTAAGTGAGCACCAATTAAGTGAAATCTTTTACGAAATAAGCTTTAATTTTCCTCCAAATTTCTAAAACAATTATGCGAAGTGAAATTCAATTTTTCATCAAAACAAATTACAAATGAATACAAATTTAGATTAACTGATGAAGAACGCATTTTGAAAAAAAAAAAAAAGAACAAATGAAAATGGGGTGAAGGAAAGGAAATTAAAAAAAAAATAATAGTCGAAAACTTATTGAACATTATTTTTGATAAAGTAATTAACTCATTACTGAAACAGCTTCCTGGAAAGTTGAGTGTTTAGTTCCTTCGGTTGTTAATAAGTCTTGTTACAAGACGACTTTCTTCTTACGTAACAATAATTTCAGATGGAATCTTCCAGTGTCACGCAAAGATTAATATAATATAATTGTCATGTAATATAATTTAGTACATAAATGTATCAATCCTAATACAACAATATGAAAATCGCCATTGAGTATTACAATGTTACCGGCAAATGGTACATCGGAGTCGTATGTATCTCGGAATGTAAGATCTATTGCGTTTCGTATCATAGAGGCTTCATGGCAAATTATAATATCAGTATTCTGTAATAGTACAATTAAACGAATAATTATATTATTTGTAAAATCACAGTGTTCATGTTCATATCATTAACAGCAATATTAAGTATTTTAATTGTTTGAGTAAATTTTTAAATTTCATTATTTTTTTCACTGAGTATTTTATGTGTTATGCCCACATTAAATGTAATTTCACATATTGTTCATAAATTAAAAATACAGTAATCAGAACTTCAAATCGTGTACTTCATTATTTTGTAAAACTAGAGGCGAATGCCAGCGTATTCTGCAATAAACCTTAACTTATATAATATCGATTTAAAGCTTGTTAAACAAAGAAATTATTCTGATAGCAAGGAATGTATAGTGCTGTTGTAGGTTAATAAAACAATTTTTGATTAATTTATGATATTAGGAAAGCCAAAATTTTAAATTATTTTCGTCCTTTCAAGAACACTTAAAAAGACTTTTGAGGGGTATTCATGATATTGTGTTAAATGTAAAATGTTTTACCATGTTAAATGTTAAAGTATAGGATTGTGAGTAGTCCTATTTAAAGTCATGCTAAATTTTAAATGAATAAGAGCTCGTAGTGGATTTTTTGAGCAACTTGTTTTACAACCTCTCCTTCCAAAACTTCATGTTATTGTTTACTTCTAAGTTTTGATTAAAATAATGTATTACAACATGCCTAAATTGAGTGAAAAGTAGAATTTGTGTGAAAGTTTGGCTACTGAGTGTCTTGTTGATCTTCTAACTTGTAAGGCAGAGAATCAAGATGAGCTAATTGACAACTGTCATTACATTATTATTATCATCCATTGCTTTATTAGTTTAAAAAATATTCAAAACAATATTAACACAATCAAAACACAAACTACGAGCAAGTAACCCAACACAACAAACAAAACGGTGACGAGTTCAGCTGGTCTGTTGGGTGACGTCATTCTCCAACAGACTCTCAACCATGTTATATGTTATGTCATTTTAACATGCTAAAAGAAGGAAATATTTCTCCATTTAACAGGCTTTA
>NW_027116161.1:1848894-1868231 GCF_000696795.3 Halyomorpha halys
TATTTATTAGAGAGTAAATAATGGAATAAATGAACTTTACTTATTTTAAGCTCTGCCTCAACGTCTCATATTCCTTACCTTCTCGCTCATATAAATTGGTCTTGTAATTGCTTTTAAAAATTAATTACGAAACCAACCTTAGAAACAAGTTCGAATATACTCACTCACAGTTTATCAGCTATAATTAGAACTATGTTTTAGGATACACTCAGATCTACGACGAGAATGGTTTGAGCATGGCACACCTAGCTATGTGGTCCCTTACAGATATTAGGAATATCATACGGTGCATACAGGTGCAGTTTATAATTTTTTGTATTTTTTTTTTTTTTTTTTTAGTTAGCCATTATGTATAGATACTATTGAAAAATTATACAAATTTTTACAGAACTCACTTCCGATGCGTCACAAGAGCTCGCATTTCCTCAGCCTCCCCTCTTCAGCAAACACAATATTCGAGTTTTTTACATCATTACTCAATGAGAAATTGAAGAAGCGAATTGTGGTTAGTAAAGCACAGGTTTTCTTATGTCTTTCTTCTTCTTCTTATATTTATTAATTTTTCTCCTAGTTCATAGTTAAGAATTATTTCTTATATTATTACATATTACAAATAGTTAGTTTATTGATATCTTCATATAGATGATTCAGATACAATTCTATGTATATATACACCCTTTGTCCTTTATTTTGGCTACCATCATAATGCTCTCAAGAATATGTTAAATAACAGTGAAGATAATGGATCACCCTGTTTGACTCCTTTTTGGATGCCTAAGTCTTTGGAAACTTCCCCCCGAACCTCCACTACATCTATATATACTATACTACATATATATATATTTATTATTATTAATTAAAACAGAATATAGTGTATTATATGATAGTATTTTAAAGAAAAATGTTCTTTATATATGAGTTAATGGATAATTCTAATTTATTCATACTTTTATTTTCCGATGCTTCTAAAATAGAGGCATTCTATATAATTATATTCAGATATGATTCTGTAAATATTTTTTTTTTATTATTATTTTATCTTTTTTAATAGTCTTAATATGATAGTAATCACATGTTTCAATGTTAAATCCACTTTACGTATGGTATGCGCGTAGAGTATATACAATTTCTGAATAAACTTCTCCTGCATAGGGATCATAGGCAAGAAAAAACAAATTTTTTAAAAAATAAAAAATGAAGACATATTTATATTTTTACACGAGCGGGATAGATTAGTGGTAAGGCACTGTGCTGCTAAGGTACTAGAGTCCTTACCAAATCAGTGTATCAGTCGACTAATTGATCTTTGCCATGGTACAATATAAAATAAAATAACCATAACGTAATACTTTCGAGATTTCTGTAGAGCCGTGGTAATTTTTATTCGCGCCACATAAATCTTTTTTTACCTTCTCAATAACTGGATACCTTTTTTTGGAGATGTCTTACAGTTCTTCTGACCCTATCCCTAAAGATTTTTGAGACCCCAGAATGATGGTAAAAAAGAATAATTGTGTTTTTTGTTTGGTTTTTTACTTTATTTATTTATTTTTGTTTTCGTTTATGGTAGATAGAATGTGAATGTGTTTCAATCAGAATTATTGCTTGTACTCTTAAATAACAGATTGTAATATTTGCAAATAAAATGTTTATGGCTTAAATGTATGTGTGTGAAATACATAAATCTAATATTCAAATCCTAATTTAGATCCACAAATCCATCGAAGATCTTCATCAGCATATCAAGAAGGACATTCTGCCCAAGGAGTACGGTGGTACTGTCAGCATCTCTGACATGACAAGTAAAATGGCATTTAACTTCATTTATACGTACCAGATTATTACAGAATAAAAATTTTTAAAAACGTTTGTTCATTTTCAGATAAATTTAAGCAGGATTTGATGGAGAAAAGGCAGAAGCTTCTTGATTTAGATAAACTAGAAATAGATTTATCTAAAAAAGAAAAACTTGTACAGGATTTTCATGACGATATGGCAGGCATAGCAGGATCATTCAGGCAACTGCAAGTGGATTAATTTGCACTTTGCAACAATCACGATGATGGTTTGTTTCATGGTTTTAGGGTCCTAATAACATCGCTATGATGTTCCTTTCCAAAGATAAGTCACTTCAATAATTATTTTAAATTGAATTATTTGTGATAATTTTATTACTATATGATTCAATTAGCACTGTAATGTTATAGTACTGAAAGTTTCAAAGCTTGTAGAAGTTTTACTGTGGTACTACTCATCTTTTAAGTCAGGCTGTTTAAATTTAGTTTATAATTTATAAATAGTTTAGTTCAATGATAATATTTTATTATAATATAATGTTTTAAATATATCATGCATTTATAAAAATCCTGTTTTTTTTTTTTGTTTTTTTTTAATTCCTTAATTCCCGAGTTCATTGAAGTGTGTGATTCCAAAGACAAAGGAGATGGCCTGTTGTGTGGTAAAGAGAGTTTAAAATATTTTAGAACCATTAATATTTTTTATGTTTGTATCGTATATAGTCAATGTTTCTGCCTCCTCTACAAGGACAGTAGTACAATCGGGTCAATTTTCAGAGGTACATCAAAAGATATTTGTGTTTCAGAACCCTCCAAATCCACACACACAAAAAAAGAAATAATAAATGAATAAAAACATTTAAAAAAAAAAATTGGTCTGTTTAATGGGTATTACTTTTTTGACGGTCTATTTTGTTTTTGTACCAATTTATGCTTTTTTCAGGCTATTTTAGCGAAGAAAAGCCCTAGATGATATTCACATTCATTTAATTGTATTTTGATTTAACGATTTGATTCAAAGCAGTTTTCAAAAAAATTGTGAAAAAGTAAAAATCAATTATATCAAGTATTTAGTATATAAACTACTGGGAAGTTGGTTTTTTTTTTTTTATTTATTTAATGTGATTTACAACTGTACAAATAATGAATACAATAAGTAAATATGTTGTATGTTTCATATACACTTGAAAATCTTGGGAAGGCACCCATTGGTGGTACTTCAAACATTAATTTAAATTAGAAGGTCCCGTGGCCATCTTCTTTTCAGACGCCTCGGAGGATTATCAGGGATTCTTAAGAATGAAAGATTAAGAATTAATGTGTTAGGATGGTTAAGGAGTTTGGAATGAAAAGACGAATATCTATTTTGAGCCAAATCTGCAACGAATGGGATGTTAAGGTCTTTGTGAATGAGTTTATTTGTAACGTAATAAGAAGCATCTAAGATTTTACGTAGGATTTTGGATTGTAAGATTGGGTGCGGGGGGAATTTGATGGGTTGGTGGAGCCCCAGAGCTCAATTCCATTTGTCCAAATTGGTCTGATTATCGAAGTGTATACTAATTTTTTTAGTGAATGGGAAGTTTAGAGCGTATGTCATGTAAGTGTTGTAGCAATCGGAATCTACGAGCAGTTTCTTGTCGTTTCAGTCTTGTGTGTGGATTCCAAGTAAGTCTCTTGTCAAGATGGAATCCTAAGTATCGAATCTGTTCAACTGGCGTTAGTGGAGTATTTAGAAAGGATACTGTAGGACAGGAGGGTAGAGATTTACGACGGAGAGTAAAGGTGATCTGATGGGATTTGTCAGGATTTATTTTGATTCTCCAGTTTTGACACCATTCTTCAATCGATGTTATGTGTGTCGGTAGTGTTTGTGATGCATTAGTTGGGTCGTTGTTTACAGACAGTATACATGTGTCATCAGCGTATGTTGTTAGGACTGTGTTAGTGTGAGTTGGGATGTCAGCTGTATAAACCGTTTAAAGAATGGGGCCTAAGATAATACCTTGAGGAACACTGGGAAGTTGATTTTGAAGAAAAAGTTGCAGTAACACAGCTACCATAAATACGTAATATGTTTAGTATAATTTTTTGTTTTGGAGCTAGGTTCTTCACATATAAATACACATACAGTTTGTGTGAAATACAAGAACATGTATTTTCCCCGAAAACTTAGATTCGAAATTCTTCACAAGTGAATTATTACCTCTTAAGTTAATATAAAACAAATTTTGTAACTAATAATGAAAAAAGGTAAATAATAACATATTTTAAGTAATAAAACATGATTTTATTATAGTATGAGTACAAATTTGCAAATTCCCATCTCTCATTTCCTTACTATTTTCTGGCACATTCAGCTGACCAAAACTTACATTTGCTTGTATTAACATCAAACTTAAAAAAGAAAAACCACCAACATGACTTGTTCTGCCATCTACTTTGTTTATCGCATTCGAAGTAATGACTACATCTATCATAGTCAGGTTTACGTGTGCCTGGCATACATTTGACTGGAGGGGGTGTAGTAGGACCTGTGGTAGGGCTTGTGGTAGGGCCTGTGGTAGGAGCTTCGGTTGGATCGGAAGGAGGTGAAGGTGCAGGTGACTTGGTTGTTGGAGGAAGTACCGTTGTTGTATCTCCATCTATGCAAGGTTTATCCCAGACAAAAACACATTTCTTACTATTTTCATCGAAATTTTGGCACTGGCTGCACTTCTTGTCGACGAAAACACCCCCTACGCATTTTTTGTATTTCTTACAAGCGCCTTCTACTCCTTTCGCTTCACCTTCTGAGCACGCATTCTCATTATTAAGGCTTTCGCAGACTCCTGGCGTGCACTTGGATAGAATTTCGTCAAAGTAGTATCCACTTTCACACTTGACGAGCTCTCCATTTATTGTATATTCTACACAACTAATCGATTTAGAGAGACAAGTTCCTTTTGAACACTGTCCTTCTTTGACCGTCTCACCTTCTTTGCATTCCACTTGTACCCATGTCCCAGAAATACACTCAGAATAAAGTTTACAGCCCAAGGTTTTCGTCTGCCCATTGGTACATCTTATGTCGCGGTATTGTTTGCACAGATCCCTGTATAAAAAGTGAAAAAAAATTAGAACAATACCATACAATTCTAATGTAATAGTAAAAAGGAATCTATTTAAGTATAATTTTTAATCTAACAGTTATAATATTAAAAACAAAAATGTTTTGACACTTAAAATTGGTATCTCTTTGTTCGTACTATTTTCGGCCACACTTAACGCTCCAAATTTTATAGCAGTTAAACTCGACATCAAACAAAAAAGAGAAACCACCAACATGTTCTACCAATTAACTTCGTTATCGAATTCGAAGTATAGACTACAATCATCATAGTTGCGTTTACCTCGTACATATTGGAATGGAAAGGGTGTATACCTATAGTCAAACTATTATTTAGTACATCTTAACATTGATAAGACTAAACCAATAGAGCTCCAAACATCTTGAGACTTACTAAATATTTAGTTATACAAGCTAGCATTCAAGTTCGAAGAATAATTTACAATATTATAATAATTTAATCTTTTTTTAAGACTTTCTTTCGGGTTTGTTGCGTTGTGACTATCGTGGGGTTAATCATTGCTATAGAAATACAAAAGCGGTGGTTTGATTATGAATTAGTTAAAGAAATAGGTGATGTTTAAAGGGAAGAACGGGGCCGTCCATAGCTCAGATGGTTAGGCCTAGGCCTATAACTCTGAGATCTGCGCCGGTTGTAATAAATTTTAACAAATAGTGACTGTGATAAAGAATTTTAATTTTTGTTTTAATATGAAAATTGACTAATTAAGTAATTAGACATAATTTAGGATATGCTTATTAACAAAAAAAAATATATGTTTACCTAATTTATTAATGTTTTATAGAGAAATTGTTGAATTGACCTGGGCAAAATAGCCTGCATGAAGTTGTGTTTTTAAATTATTTAGTTCAAAAATTGTATTAAGATCGTCCCTGAAGATGTCTGAATTGGCCGAAACGTCGGACTTATAAAGACGAGATAATATTTTGAGACTATAACGGATAAAATTTAAATTATTTGTTTAAACAACATTAACCAGTCTCAAGAATGTATTTAAGATTATATGTTTAAAGAGTAGAATGGGGTCGTCTATAGCTCAGATGGTTAGGCCTAGGTCAATTACTCTGAGATCTCCGGGCGGCACCGGTTCGAATCCGGCCTAGGGCCTTGACTTTTTTCATTAAGTGGTGGTCCCACAAAATGAATAACTTGACCCTCCACCATGGTTAGAATAATGAGGTGTAGATAGTTGACCATAGATTAATGATTGGAGAAGTTTGTCGGGGGGTGCGGTCAGTTGCGGTTATATTTATATTTTTAGTATAGGTATATAAGTTAATACTCACAATGTAATTCAGATATAAGCCACTCACTATTTTTCATTGTCTGTCATAATGTTCAATTTGTAGATTCAATATATTTATTTAATTTTTCAAGTATTTTTAGACACTACTTGCATATCTTATATTATACATATCTTCTTACCTACATGATATTATATTTCATCTGTCACTGTTTTCAATTTACTACCATACGATTCCACGAATATCAATCAATTAAAATTTTGTACTATTCAATTATCAGTTATCAATTTTTTATCATTTATGATTTAATTCGATATTTTGTATAATTCTTAATTTGTTTGTATACAATTCCTTTTCAATTGTATGTTACTCTAAATGTTGTTGTTATCTCTTTTGTTCTATAGCCCCGATGAAGACCTGAAACTCAGGTCGAAACGTCGGCATAAAATAAATAAATATAGTTTTGTTTATTTATGTTGTTCTTTGCTGACCGCAACCCCCGACAAACTTGGTTTTTCCCTCTCGACAAACTCCAATCATGGTTAGAATAGTTTGGTCACCTGTAGATAACTAGGCAATCATCACCTTCGCTGAGGATTGTCTTAAAAAAATAGAGGAGAATTGGCAAATAGGGTATTCCAATAGGAATTAGCACGAATGATAAAGGTTAATTGCTCTAAGGAATTGAAAAAAGAAATACTGCCGTCGGAAAATATTTGATTTTTTAGCCACTTAAACTCTGAAGACCAATAAAAGACATGCGAGGGCCTAGGAAACACATCTCAAACCAACAGGGTCCCTCATTTGACCAAACCATATCCAAAGTAAATAAAAATTAGAGAGAATAGGAATTGCCGAATATTTTTGAAGGAATGAAGACTGAACAATTGTTTAAAGGCAGCTAAAGATTTATGGGGTGATATGGGAAACATGGTTATCCGTTCTTGGGAAAGATTATGAAAGGTGGTGATCAAAGATGACTTTGAGATTTTCACGGTGGAGTCATTAGGTGATAATTGAAGGAAAGTAAGGGAGAGATTTTTTTTCAACATTGAGTTCCAAATCATTGTTTAACGCCCATGCGTTAATACTATCATCTTCAATCGCTATTGCTTTTTTTGTTATATCATGTCAATGATGTGTAAATAAGCTTTTGAATTTAGGGACATATAAAATACGGGATAACTGCCTCGGCCCGCTTAAACTAATAAAAAAAAATGGGCGTCTAATAAAGACTTAATAATTGAAATACTTTAGAGTTTTTACTAACCAAAAGACCATTTTTTTTAACGATTGTATTTTTCCTTTAAGTTACTGTTAAAAAAAAAAAATGTTTTATTGTCAAAAATGAACAGCGATATTTTCGAAAATTGAGATATAAATCCAGGCATTTACAGTATTACTTTTTTTCAGCTCCTAGGACCTATTAAACGAAATTGTTGAAGATGTGTTATTTATTTAATTAATTTAGAATCATTAAAAAAGGATTGATTGAAATCGGTTTACGGTTGCGTAAACTTCCTTTATGTATCTACGTTTTATAAGGATCTAGTGATAGAATTCATTAAGGAATTAGTTAATGTAATTGATAGTGATTAGATGAAGTTGGGTGAATCTAGACTCATTTTTTATATCAGGTAGTGCTGTAAATGTTATGCTTTTTTTAAAAATTTATTAATTGATATTTACAACTGTATTTGTACATAAAAATACAACTAGTAAATTTTATGTAAGATCAAATTGGAGTGATACAGGAATGTAGAAACTCAATGTAGAGAAGCACTCTAATAATATTTCTACACAAGAAGGTCTTGAGGCCATCTTCTTTTCAGTCACCTCGGAAGATTGTCAGGAATAACAGAAGAAGTAAGATTAGGTTTGGTGGTTAGGGAGTTCATAATGGAATAGTACAAGAGCCGGGAAGGAAAAAAGGCAATTATCTCACCACAATTTTTGATGACTTCAATAAAACTATGTAGAATTACTAGTCAAAATTGATGAGTCTGCCAAGTATAGGTAGGGGGATTAAAAAATGGTGGCTGTTTCAAAACCTTAAAAAGCATTGATGTTTCAATCGAAGCTCTATATCTTAAAAACTACCAACAACACTAGAAAATCTAAGAGAACATTACTTAAAGAAGAGTAAATTTGCTGAAATATTAGCCCTAAAAGAGATATTTACGTCCAATAGTTCTTGAGATATAGCTTTTTAAAAAGCGAAATTTCTTAAAAATCTACTGAAAGATTAGTAGTTAGTTAATTTATTTTGAGAAATCTATATCTCAGGAACTATGTGACGTACAGATATCAATTAGCACTCAAATTAAAGCTAGTTTAATGGACTATAAATAATACAATATTCTTTACCTTCGTAGAAGCAGTAGTTTTCATGATATTTGCTAAAATAAATTGATTTATAGTTGTTCGGACAATAAATTTGATTAGTGAAAAAAAAAATTCAGAAACCATTGGACGTACAGATGTCTGCTAGCGCTCAAATTAAAGCTAGTTAAATTTACTACAAAATAGCTAATTATATTTATCTTTGTAGTAGTAGTTTTTATGATATTTTACAAAATAAACTCACAAAATGTTAATTTCTAGTTGTTCGTATTAAATGTTGGATTTATGAAAAAATATATCTCTAGATCCATAAAACGCACATATGTCTGCCAACACTCAAAATAAAGGAAATTTAACTTACTATAAAGTAGTTTATGACAATTATCTTCGTAGGGGTAGTAGTTTTTATGATATTCACATATGAATATAAATTTGGCAAATGAAAATTTGTCGGAACAACTATAAATCAATTCATTTTAGCGAATTTCATGTAAACTATTACCCCTACGAAGATAAACATCATTAACTACATTATAGCTCATCAAACTAGCTTTAATTTGAGTGGTAATAGACATCTGTACGTCAAATGGTGTTTGAGATATGAATTTTTCAAAATAAATTCACTAACTACTGATCTTATAGTACGCCCCATACAACATTTTTATGAAATGTTGCTTTTAAAAAGCTATATCTCGAAAACTATTCAACGTAAATAACTCATATTTTAGCCAAATTGGAGCCCCAAAGCTCAATTCAGAATGTCTATATAGGCCTTATTATTGTTGACTCAGTAATAGTCGGAATCTACGGGCAGTTTCCTTTCTTTTCAATCTTGTGTGAGGATTCCAGGTATGTCGTTTGTCCATATGTAGTCCAAGGTAGCGGATCTGTTCTATAGAGTTATAATAGTAACATTATGAAATGATACTGTAGGGCATTCAATAGGTTTACGACGACAAGGAATGGTGATTTAATAGGATTTGTTGGGATTTAAATCTTCTAATTAACTATGCTTTGATACAGATCGCTGAGGGGTTTGTAAGTGATGGAGGGGGAGAGAGCCCAAAATCGTGAAATTTTACTTCTTATTCTCTTGTTTAAACCTAATCAGTCAATGATTATGCTTCTAGCGGCATTGCTACCTTCCTATCAATCAATCACAATCTCCTCTAAATGTAAATATTTGCCTTCTGATTTGGGTGCTCAAAAATAGATGATATAAAAAAATATTATTAGGTAAATTCTATGTCGGCTAGTTTAAATGTTTTAGTTTATTTTGTTTCGTATAAAGTATTTAATTCTTTTTGGCCGAAGTTCTTAATATAAGTTAAATGTTTTATTTTGTATATTGGTTTCTATGTTAATTTTTATATCTCTAAATAAATGTATTATATATTAATGACTGAAGGTGCATTAATTTATTTTATGTATAAAAAATAAAGGTGATATGCTTATAAAAAATCACTGAAGCATTGATTCGTAAACCTTCCTGTATGTATACCTCCTGACATACCTCGTACAGTGATCAGCGGACCTCGTTTGAGATAAGCAATAGCTTTGAGTTGAAACACATTTTCCTTGAAAGGGATCAAAGACCTGATGCTTTGGAGTACAGCTGAGTTCCTTCCACTCCCCTTCCCTGCACAGCCTGAACCTGAAGCAGTCACCAGTGGCTACTTCCAATTCGTCTTCTTGGCATAATTCAGCAACACTTGTTCCAATAGCTGTAAAATGACACAATTTTTGTCAGATTTATCAGAAATAGCTGTGTATAAATATAAAATATGTGCACAATTAATATATATTTAACCATTAAACTATATTGTTCTTTATAAAATAATTTAACATTGATCACAATGGTTCCTATTCATCCCACTATTCTCAGTCCGCTGGTGTTCCTCAAGGTAGTATCCTTGGTCCCATCCGCTACACCGTCTATACAGCTGACATTCCAACCAATCTTAACACTATCCTCAACCACATATGCCGATGACACATGTGTGCTCGCTGTTAATAATAACCCATTCATTGTATCCCAAAATCTCCAATTCCATACCACAGCCCTCGAAGATTGGTGTCGTAATTGGAGGATTAAGATAAATTCCAACAAATCCCATCAAATCACCTTTACCCTTCGTCGTAAACCTACTGACTGCCCTACAGTTTCATTTAATGATGTTACTCTTACCCCTGTCGAACAGATCCACTACCTTGGACTACATTTGGACAAACGATTTACCTCGAATCCTCACACCAGACTGAAAAGACAGGAAACTGCACGTCGATGGCGACTATTACAGCACTTACTAGACAAACGGTCTAAACTTCCAACACATTACAAAAGACTGGTCTACATATGGAGTTGAGCTTTGGGGCTCCACTAAACCTTCGAATTCCTCACGTATTCAGTAAATACCAATAAATAAATATTAAAAAAAAAAAAATTACCGATGTCTTTTAAGGCATAAATATAAAATTTACATTATTGTTACTCCATATACTTGCCTTATGGTACTATCGTGATCAATCTGTAATTAAAAGTTTTAAAATTTAATGGAAAAATGATAAAATAGGGCGATTGACTAAAACTAATTGCCTAGACATAGCCTTCAAAACATTTTTTTTTAATTGCTATATATGTCGTGTAAATTTATATTTAAGATTGACCTTGAGAATGGCCGAAACGTTGGGAATAGAGAGAATAAAGAAATACTAAAGAGTGTTTTGAGACTTAACTTAAATACAAATGATTTTATTTAAACAATAAAACTAGTCTCAAAAAATTGGTAATAATAATCATTTATTTATTATTAGGTTATGTAGCTGTAAAGTACTTAATTTAACAATCATTGCAATAATAAATAATGATAATAACAATCAACAGACTATTTGTGTATTATATAAGCTAATAACAAACTGGGATCGTCTACATTTAGTACAAGACCCCAAGAGGCAAAAAAGGACCAAGAAAAAATGCAGTTATTTCACCACAATTATTGATTACTTAATTGAAAACTATGTACAATTACTAGTCAAAATTGATGAGTCTGCCAAGTATAGGTAGGGGGAATAAAAATGGCGGCTGTTTCAAAACGTTAAAAATAATTAATTTTTTATTCGGAGCTCTATATATCTACAACTACCAACAACAATAGAAAATCTAAGAGAGCATCATTTAAAGGAGAGTAAATTTGCTAAAATGTAAGCCCTAATAGAGCTATGTACGTTTAAACGTTCTCCAAAAAACAACATTTCATAAAAATGTTATATAGAACGTACAGATGTCTATTACACTCTCATTAAAGCTAGTTTAATGAGCTATAAAGTAGTTTATATTGTTTATCTTCGTAGGAGCAGTAGTTTTCATGATATTTGCTAAAATAAATTGATTTATAGTTGTTCTGACAAATCTTCATTTGCCAAATTTATATTCATATGTGAATATCATAGAAACTACTACCCCTAAGGAGATAAGTGTTATAAATTGCTTTATAGTAAATTAAATTTCCTTTATTTTGAGTGTTGGAGACATATGTTCGTCTTATGGGGCTAGAAATATATTTTTCCAAAAATCCAATATTTTATACGAACAACTAGAAATTAACATTTTGTAAGTTTATTTTGTCAAATAACTACTACTCCTACAAAGATAAAAGTTATAAACTATGTTATAGTAAGTTTAACTAGCATTAATTTGAGTGCTGGCAGGCATCTGTACGTCCAATGGTTTCTGAAATAAGGTTTCATAAATCAAACTTATTGTCCGAACAACTATAAATCTATTTATTTTAGCAAATATCATGAAAACTACAGCTCGTACGAAGGTAAACGTCATAAAGTACTTTATAGCTGATTAAACTAGCTCTAATTTGAGTGCTAATAGACATTTGTACGTCGAATGGTTAATGAGATATAGATTTCTCAAAATAGATTCACATCTATTTCTATAGAAATTGATATTTCATTACATTTTTATGAAAAGTTGCTTTTTAAAAGGCTATATTTCGAGAATTATTGGACGTAAATAACTCTATTAGTGCTAATATACAGCAAATTGACTCTTCTTTAAATAATGTTCTTTTAGATTTTCTATTGTTGTTGGTAGTTTTTAGGATATAGGGCTCCAAATGAAAAATTTATGTTTTTTTAAGGTTTTGAACAGCCATTTTTTATTCCCCCTACCTATACTTGGCAGACTCATCAGTTTTGACTAGTAATCATACATAGTTTTCATTAAAGTAATCAAAAATTGGGGTGAGATAACTGCCTTTTTGTCTTCCCGGCTGTTTTAGTAATTAATCAGATTGAAAAAACAGAACAAAAACGACATTACTTAATAAAATAAAAGAGACAAAAACCATGCATCTTATAGTGAGGATAGCTAATAGCTAACTGTAAACACTACCTGGGATTATCTAGATTAATCAGAGTGAAAAAAAACAGAACAAAAACGACATTACTTAATAAAATAAAATAAACAAAAACCATAAATCTTATTGCGAATATAGATATCCTGCTCTAAGTATGAGGCTTTGCGTTACTTATATAAAAAGAAGTCTGAGATTACAGACAAAAATTCATACATTACCGGAAAATATTCATGGTATATACTAGAATATCTTTCAATAGTTTTCAATTCGATTCCCACCTAGGTCAGTTAATATTTATTTCGCGGTGGCCACAAAAAATGAATCTTGACATTCCCATTCGGTAATTAATTGAGAATTGCAGCCATAAAAAAAAAATTAATAACAATATTTTAAGAATAAAAATTTAAGTGTTAAGTTTAAATACCAGTTTATTAGGTTGCTATGACAACATCTCAAAGTACCAATAAACGACATACCATATAAACAAATGAATATAACAAAATATAAATATATTACAACATGAATATAAATAACATGGAAGAATGAATATTACAACAGGATAGCTGCAATTAAGTAGTTAATGACTGCTATAATGTATATAACACAATTAATGTTTCTTTCCATTAGTTCCATCAGTGAGGATCATTTTACAACCACTTCTAAATTGTATTCTACGTTTTATGCTTTCTATCTTAATGTGATGAACATGAAACAACATGGTCATTCTTCAATTTCGGTGCAATGTCAGTTATCAAGTTTTTTTAATAATTTTTTTTTTTTAATTTTAATAGATTTATTTATTGATAGATATTACAATCTGCCACACAGTTGTGGGCAATAGGTAATATTGATGAATGATCTCATACATACTAAAATAAAAAAAATAAATAAAATAAAAAAAAATAAAAAACTCTCTTAAAATATATACAAACAAAAGAATAGACAAGATGAACATAATCAAACTATCTGTATGAAAAATAAATAAATAAAATAACATAATGATAAAATAATATATACAATATTTACACAATCGACCTGAGGATCCCTGAGCCCACTCTATCCCCCACGTGTGAGGGGTAGAGCAGAGCTCAAGAGATCCCAGCGCATCCCTCTCGCCGCATCACTGGTTTTTTAATAATAATTAACTTTCTAAATGTGAATGCTTTAATTTTTATGTTATTACCGTCCTTGTGACCAATATATCCTTCTAGCTTTGAGTTTCGAATCATTAATAACCTAAATAATGTATTATTTATATATATTATATATAGGTCACCACCTAGAACCTAACTACATCAATCCAGGTAAGACTTAGATTATGTACATAACATTGTTTCGTAGTATTTCGGAACCATTTTACTGATATGACTATCTTTCTTTTTTTTAAGCTTTTGATTGTATACATGAAATATAGTTGATTTGTTACTCCTTAGGCTGGCAACCTCTAAAAAATGCTTAGGAGGTCTAGAAAGTGACTAAGATTGCCCAAGGGAGTGACAAATATTTAAATATCTTTCAATAAGGATACCGTATTGAAAGGCTTTGAAAGCAGAGTTCTCAATTGGTAGTTCAAGAAAAAGAGTTGTTGCTCAGAGAGTTGAGGTAGGTTTTTGCAGCCTGGGAACTGCAGCTCCGTCGGTTCGAATCCGGCCTGGTTGGTCAACTTGTATTTCTGTGGCGATCCCATGAAATGAAAACTTCACCGCCCTCCTCCCCCCACGGTGTTAGAGTGGTACCCTGTATAGTACGAGAGCCCAAGAGAAGAAAAAAGTCAGTTATTTCACCCAAAGTTTTGATTACTTGTGATGAAAACTGTGTATAGTTAAAAATAACTGCACGGCGAGCCTCTTTTATGGGCTGGTATTATAACAGGTTATAAAGAACGAAGTTGGCGTAACGTAATGAGTTAATAATGCAATTAAATATGGACGATCATGCTCTATTGTATTAGTACAAGAGCCGGGAAGAAAAAGAAAGGCAGTTATTTCACCCAAATTTATTATTACTTTAATGAAAACTAAGTATAATTACTAGTCAAAACTGATGAGTTTAACAAGCATAGGTAGGGGGAATAAAAAATGTTGGCTGTTTCAAAACGTTATAAAAAATTAATTTTTCATTTGGAGCTCTACATCTTAAAAACTACAAACAACACTAGAAGAGAGAGAAAGAAATACTTTATTCATTCATGCTGCCCAAATACATCGGGTTGCTACATTACACAGCATACTAATCAATCCGTGACTGGACAAATATAAGTTACATATTTTTATATGATATAATATAATAGAAAGATAACATTTTTTTTTTCACAGTTTTCTTTTACTTTTCTTTTACAATTAATACCAGTCTACAAACTAACTACAAGTTTTTCGAGTTATTCCTTTTTTTTTCTTTCCCTTCTATTTCACAACCCTTATTTCATTTGATCAACCAATTCCCCTATGTAACAAATATTAAAATATTAAAAATAATAAAGTAATAAATAAAATAAATAAAAGAACATTATTCTTTTCATCATACTAAAGTAGAGTGAGTAAATTTGCTAAAACATGAACACTAATACACATCTTCACGTCCAATAGTGAGATATGGCTTTTAAATTGCAACATAATATAAATAATGCATTGAAAAATCAGCAGTTAAAGAATTCATGTTGAGAAAGATATTTCTCAAAAACTATTCTACGTACAGATGTCTATTAGCACTCAAATTAAAGCTAGCTAAACGTACTATAATGTAATTTATGACGTTGATCTTCGTAGCAGTAGTAGGTTTTATGACGTTCCAAAATGAATTCACAGAATGTTAATTTCTAATTGTTGGGATAACATTTTTGAAAATACCATAAAAAATAGTACTCCTACGAAGATAAAGGCCATTTACTACTTTATATTACATTTAACAAGCTTTAATTAGGATGCTGGAAGACATATGTACGTGGAATAGTTTTTGAGGTATAGTTCTAGGAAAATAAATTCACTAACTACTGATTTTTCACTGCATTTTTTGTGAAATGTTAATTTTTAAAAAGCTATATATAACTATTGAACGTAAATAGCTCTATTAGGGCTTACATTTTAGCAAATTTACTCTACTTTAAATGATGTTCTCTTAGATTTTCTATTGTTGTTGGTTGTTTTAAAGATATAGAGCTCCGAATGAAAAATTAATTTTTTTTTAATGTTTTGATACAGCCACCATTTTGTATTCCCCTACCTATACATGATAGACTCATCAATTTTGACTAGTAATTATACATAGTTTTCATTAAAATAATTATTAATTAGGGTGAAGTAACACTGCCTTCTTTTTTTTTTACCACAGGTCTTGAACTAGTAGATAATAAACTCCTCGTATCCCAGAAATGACTAGGAAGGGGGTTATTAACAAAAAAAAAAGTAGCTATTTAAAGTAGAATAAATTAGCTGAAAGGTGATTCATAATAGAGCTATTTACGTTCAATAGTTTTCGAGATATAGCCTTTGAAAAGCAACCTTTTATAAAAAATGTTTTATGGAACGTACTGAAAGATCAGTAGTTAGTGAATTTATTTTGAGTAATCTATATCTTCATAACCATTCGACGTAAAAATGTTTATTAGAACTCAAATTAAAGCTAGTATTATAACTATATTATAGTATTAATAACTCTATTAGGGCTTACATTATAGCAAATCTACTCTACTTTAAATAATGCTTTCTTAGATTTTCTATTGTTGTTAGTAGTTGTACGTTTTGAAACAGCCACCATTTTACCTATACTTGGCAGACTCATCAATTTTGACCAGTAATTATACCTAGTTTTCAATTAAGTAATCAAAAATTAGTGTGAAATATCTGCCTTTTTTTCTCCTCTTGGGCTGTAACTTGTTTCACCTATAGTTTTGTGAAAAATTTTGATTTTCATTTCATGCAAGTTTTTATTATTAAAAATCCTTCCTAAATTTTCCCACTACACACATATTTTTCCTTCATCGAAGTTTCGGGACTTTTCCCCACATTTTCAGATTCTTCCGAAATTAAACCATTCTATAAAATATACATTGCATATGTTTTTTTTTAATAAAATAAAAAATAGCAATTTTAATTTTTACCTTAATAGCAGTTACATACATCCATATTAAATACTTTGTCATAATTTAGTTAATTTGTAATGTAAAAAACTTGTTTTTATATTTCATTTTCTACATCACACTAAACTAATGTCCCAAACATAATATATATATATAAAATTCATCTTCTCTGCCACTGTTGTTATAGATCCGTTAAATTACCATATTAATTTATTTTTATATTTTCTTAGTTTATATTATAAGACAGTTGTAAATTGGAGTTCATCTTCGGTTTCAGTACACTAAAAAACATACAGATCAGTTTTTTAGTGTACTGATGATTACAAATTAAAATTTTTGGTTGTAGACCTGTGTTAGTCTATAAACGAATCCATCAAAAAACGTTACTCAAAATCTCATCCTCAGTTGCCAGCAGTTAAAGGTGCAATGACTCACAAAGTGGATAATTTAACTTTCTCTGGAAGCATTGGCGTCAGCATGCTGTTGCAGAACTTTCTGCTATAAACACTATATTTATCTATTTTTTATTATTATCATTATTTTTTTTTTCTCTCCCAGAAAAAATAACATCATGTAAATCAGATATTTATTTTATTAATTCTATAAATATTAATTTAATTATTATAATATTGTAAATAGTCTGGGATGTCTTACACGAGACTATATCACACAATTGTTAATTGTTAAAAGTAAATAAAACTGTTAAAAAATAACCATGTAGCCCAGTAGGCCGATCTGGTAATAAATTTTTATATATTAAAAAAAATATATGTTATTAATAATTTTGTCAATATTAAAGCATGAATCTAGTTCTAACCAATAAGTAAAAAAATAAATGTATATACAAAATTGTTACTTTTACCCCTTTCATTTGTACCAGATATTCTGCGATAGCCCTAAAATCTGTAATTTTCCTGACTGACCCAAAGTCCTTTCAAGTTTCTAAATAAATAAATTATTTTATTCTTAAATAAAACAAATTTGATCCTTTTTTTTCTCTCAACTTTATTCTTTAAACCTTTTCCAACGTTTCGACCCTCAGGTCATTCTCAAGGATACCTTCATATTGATGTCATTTTCTTTTTTCAAATCTTAAAAATGCAGGCTAATTGCCTTTGCCCCATATAACCTTTTCTAAATAACTTTTTCCTAGATTTAAACCTTTTTTAAAAACTTTTCTTCCTTCCTTCATTCACATTTGCAACCTAAACGTGCTAAATGTGCAAACCTGTTTTAGGTTGCAAATGTGAATGAAGGAAGGAAGAAAAGCTTTTAAAAAAGGTTTAAATCTAGGAAAAAGTTATTTAGAAAAGGTTATATGGGACAAAGGCAATTAGCCTGCATTTTTAAGATTTGAAAAAAGAAAATTACATCAATATGAAGGTATCCTTGATAATGACCTGAGGGTCGAAACGTTGGAAAAGGTGTAAAGAATAAAGTTGAGAGAAAAAAGGATCAAATTTGTTTTATTTAAGAATAAACTAAACCACTCTCAAACAAGAAAATATAAAATAATTAATCTAAATAAATTATAGCAATTATATTATATATTATATAAGTATAATATTACCGCATGCTTATATCAGTACCTCTGATTCACAAATCTCTCATGTCAACTTATATTTTCAAAGTTGCATAGTGAGTATCAAAATTCCAGAGTTCAATTGCAGGCCTGTTACGCATTCATCTACATCTTTCAATTAGTGTCCTGTTTCAAATCTGATTTCAGAAAGTTACGACTTCATTTTATTCCTCTATGTGAATTTCTCAAATAGGACATTACCTGGATCTTGTTCCTACAATGTCACTGGCCCACTATTCTCAATATTTATTTGGTCTTTTAGGTAGTGAGTATGTTGATTCATAGTAACGCAATATTTTCCGATTCAAATATAACCCATTCCATTTCAATCGTAACCGGTTTCATTTCAAATGTAATCGAATCTAACCTCAATTTATTAAAATATGACATTTCAACTATCAAATAAGTTCAAATTGTTCTAGAAGTTTAGCTTAAAAATTTTTATTATTTTTTTTTTTTTTTAAGAATCTTTAAATTTTAGGTCCTTAAAAATCCATGTGGATAAATTAATTTTTTAACATAAAAGTTACAACCAATTGCATCGGGAATTACAAATAGAGACAATAGAGGATTACATCAAAAAAAGGTTCATGAAGTTCCACTCCCAGTTACCAACAGTTAAAGGAGCAGTGACGTACAACTTGGGAAACCCAACCTCAACCCTAAGACTGAAGCCCAGGCTCCAGGACATCCTGTTATAAATTCTATATTTATCAGTTCCGTTATTTTATTTTATTTTATCTTTCCCATTTGTTGCAGATTTGACCCAAACCAGATATGCGTCTTTTTATTCCAA
>NW_027116161.1:1868696-1873346 GCF_000696795.3 Halyomorpha halys
TTCTAACATTGACCATCTAAGGCCCACCAGGCCGATCTGGTATTATATAAATAAATTTAAAAAATAATTGAATATCATTATTCTTCCAAGTCCCTCATTTTGTTTTATAAATTTCACAAAAAAAGCTGGAGAAAAAAGCATCATTTGTTTTCTTATGAACACTACTGGAAAAAAATACCAACAAGTATTAGTGTGTAGGCAGCAGCTGAATTATTATACTATATATAATTTATTTTTAATATTTTTTAGCTAACCTATGATGTATATATTTAAACATGTTTAAATATTTGTGGTGTGTGCATCAGAGTATTCATACCTTTGAAATTTTAAGTGTTATTTACGAATTAATTGATTTTTTTTTTGCTCTTTAATTTGCTTTTTAAACTTATTTTATTTTTAATTAAGGTTAAGAATTTTTTTGCTGATATAATTTTTTTTTTTGTATTTCAGATACAGTATAGTTTTATTTTATATAGAG
Source organism: Halyomorpha halys (assembly GCF_000696795.3). Lineage (NCBI taxonomy): Eukaryota > Metazoa > Arthropoda > Insecta > Hemiptera > Pentatomidae > Halyomorpha > Halyomorpha halys. Next base: position 1,869,175 of record NW_027116161.1, read on the forward strand.
ACATATGTAGTTACTCTGAACAGATCTAATCCCAGGATAAAATTTATTTTCTATTCTATTTTAAATATTTCGTTCTAAGGATATCCTACAAGGCCCAAAAACTTGTAAACGATCTTAACATGTAATTATGTTTGACTAAATCAAAAATAAGCAACAATAGCACTAACGTTAAAATTGTTACATCACATAACATCTATTAAAATTGTTTTCATCTCTTAGACAACGAACTATACAAAACCAAAATTATAGATTTAAAATTAGAGTATCGCATAATTCTGAACAGGTACCTAAATTAAACGAAAATTGAACTTTAATTTTTTGTATATTTGGTACTAAGGCAATGTTTTTTTCTTTTTTAAACATCTTTGTGTGAATGAACCTGAAATCAGAACTCTAATGACTTATAGGATACATATAATAGTTAAATAGCACTTACAATATACCAGAAAGACCAACCACATACTTTGAGCCATCATTGTAGAACACTACTTTCATCGTGTCTAATCTTATCATTATAAACTTTCGAGTGCCTGTTGTGAAATACAGAAATTTTAATTGATGATTGATTTTTTTTTATCTTTTGTTCTTTTTTCTCTCTCTCTCTCTCTCTCTCTCTATATATATATATATATATATATACATCGATACATCATTCTTCATATACTCTTTATACAAATTCGGTCAGAAATGACGTTTTGGACTTTTTCGTCCATTTTCAAGTATAGTTTCAAAATTTTAAATTTTTTTATAAATTCTAAAACATAATCCAATGCTACAGTAATTCATATATTTCCGTCCCACTGTTCTGTGATATCATTTAAGTTGTAAGGTACTTCATGGATTCGATTATTTACATTACTTAACCGTAATTGTTTCTGTTGAACACATACCTGACGCACCCAGTTTTTCAATTTAAATGTGAAGTGATCTGAATCATAGACCCTCTAGCAGATCTAATATTCAATATCTATTAATGGAGGAAGATTTTCTTCTAAATATAAACTCAAGACCTGACTCAAGATTTGAGTTAAAGACCATCATGTTCTAGGCTTCATTTTCTATTTTCTTGGTGACAGAATTGAACATAAATAAATTAAGAAATAGCATTTAAATAGAGAGGAAAATTCTTTATTAAAAATGTTGCTCTGGCCAACTTCATTGCATTGCCTTATACACAGCATACTTATGACTAGTGAATCACAATTACTTATAATCCTATTAATAGTCACAGCATAATTATTTTTAAATTGTCAAATTATAAAAATTTCTGCATTATGTTCTAAAATTATACATGATTTATTTTTTCCGTTTTTTTTTTGTTTGTTTTTTTATCACGTATCGGCCACTAAGGACCACGTGAATATCAATGGTTATGCTTGTTTGGGAGTCTTGATTTTCTTTCTTCCCATCGCAGCTTCATGATCATCGACTGCCTTTCTTTTAGCACAAGAGCCGGGAAGAAAAAAAAGGCAGTTATCTCACCCCAATTTTTGATTACTTCAATAAAAACTATGTATAATTACTAGTCAAAATTGATGAGTCTACCAAGTATAGATAAGGGGATTAAAAAATGGCGGCTGTTTCAAAACCTTAAAAAACATTGATTTTTCATTCGGAGCTCTATATCGTAAAAACTACCAACAACACCAGAAAACCTAAGAGAACGTCATTTAAAGAAGAGTACATTTTCTAAAATATGAGCCCTAATAGAGTTATTTACGTTAAATAGTTTTCGAGATATAGCTTTTTAAAAAGAAAAATTTCGTAAAAATCTACTGAAAGATTAGTAGTCAGTTAATTCATTTTGAAAAATCCATATCTCAGGAACAATGTGACGTAAAGATGTCTATTAGCGCTCAAATTAAAACTAGTTTAATGGACTATAAAGAAGTTTATGACCTTTACCTTCGTAGAAATAGTAGTTTTCATGATATTTGCTAAAATAAATTGATTTATAGTTGTTTGGACAGTAAATTTGATTTGTGAAAAAATTTATTTCAGAAACCATTGGACGTACTGATGTCTGCCAGCGCTCAAATTAAAGCTAGTTAAATTTACTACAAAATAGTTAATTATGTTTATTTTTGTAGGAGTAGTAGTTTTTTTTAGATATTTGACAAAATAAACTCACAAAATGTTAATTCCTAGTTGTTCGTATAAAATATTGGATTTTTGGAAAAATATATTTCTAGCCCCATAAGACGAACATATGTCTCCAACACTCAAAATAAAGGAAATTTAACATACTATAAAGTAGTTTATGACACTTATCTTCTTAGGGGTAGTAGTTTCTATGATATTCACATATGAATATAAATTTGGCAAATGAAGATTTGTCAGAACAACTATAAATTAATTTATTTTAGCAAATTTCATGTAAAATATTACTCCTACGAAGATAAACATCAGGAACTAATTTATAGCTCATTAAACTAGCTTTAATTTGAGAGCTAATAGACATCTGTACGTCTAATGGTTTTTGAGATATAATTTTTTCAAAATAAATTCACTAACTACTGATCTTTTAGTACGTCCCATACAACATTTTTATGAAATGGGCTATATATTTTAGGCTCATATTTTAGCAAATTTACTCTTCTTTATATGACGTTCTCTTAGGTTTTCTTGTGTTTTTCCAACTTTTTAAGATAGCTCCGAATGAAAATTTTTTTTTTATCGCTTTGAAAAAGCCGCCATTTTTATTCCCTCTACCTATACTTGGCAGACTCATCAATTTTGACTATTACATAGTTTTCATTAAAGTAATCAAAAATTGGGGTGAGATAACTGCCTTTTTTTTCCTCTTGGGCTCTTGTACTATACGTTCCATGGAAATATTGTATTGATGTAGGCGTTGATTTTTTTTTTTTTGTAATATTATATAAGCCAATCCACACGATAGTGATGTTTGCCTATACTTACTGACTGAGGATTCATCTTGGAAACATTTCCAGTATCATCATATCTATACTAGAATATATTAGCTGATATCATAACAACAGTTAATATTAAGACAATAAATAAATAAAATTATATCGAAAAGAAAAAAAATATATACGATAACAGTAAGTGACATTAATTAATGTAATAAATAAAGTTTGTAATATATATTGCTACGTATTTTTTTTCTTGAGTTAATGAAATATTTCCGGAATGTGAGGGCTAATATCGTTTAGTAAAGTTGCCTTATGATATGGTTATGTTATGGTCTATCGAATGCCTGCAGACAGTCAGTATGTGTTTAACTGTCAGTGGTACGTTACACTGCCTGGATGTTGGTCTGGAAGTTCCTAACAGTAAGTATTCATGGGTTAGTCGAGTGTGTCTAATTCGTTGTCTAGTCAGTACCACTCCATGCGGAAATGTTGAAATCTTTAAAACTCACTTTGTACAGCCTGGAATCACCGATTTATTACCTCCAGAGTTTTGAAACCTCTCACTTTTTTTAATAACATTTATTAAAGTTCCAATAAGAAATTCTTCACTTCTCCATGAAATTCCCCTTCTTTTGATAGCCCATTCCTTAAAACCCATCTCTTCTGACAGCCGGAAAAAGGATGGGTACTACCGTATTATATATATGTACAGTGTAAGAAAAACCTTTTATTAATATGTTGATTATGAGCTATAATTAATAAAAGGAAATTTCATTAAAGCTCTATTTATTTTTTATTCACACAAATAAGTGTTTTTGCTATCTTTTGTTTGTCAAAAAAAAAGTCTGCCAAATTACAGTCAGTTTTCCTGTATTCCTGTCAAAATATTTTTTTCTATTCATTTCTTTTGTTAAACTTTACTTATATTTTGCCTATTTATTAATTATTATGGTTACATATATTTTCTTTCTCTCAATTTTATTTTTCTTTCCATATTTTGATAACTAATATATTCATTTTAGCGCACTTGCTCAGCCTCCACTGGCTCATTACCAGTGATGTGGTGATGATGTGATGCGGCGAGAGGGATGCGCTGGGATCTCTTCAGCTCTGCTCTACCCCTCACACATGGGGGATAGAGTGAGCTCAGGGATCCTCAGGTCGATTGTGTAAATATTGTATATATTATTTTATTATTATGTTATTTTATTTTATTTATTTATTTTTCATACAGATAGTTTGATTAGGTTCATCTTGTCTATTCTTTTGTTTGTATATATTTTAAGAGAGTTTTTT
>NW_027116161.1:1873575-1907001 GCF_000696795.3 Halyomorpha halys
TTCATATTTCTTTGCATTATATAACTTCATTTTTATTTTATTTCCTTAATTATGTTATTTTATCTATTTATTCAATTACCTATGTATACATTTCATTTTCCAATTCTCTCATCTCTTTATTTTATTAATTCCATTCTGTAAAATTATTTACTTTATGTCATTCTGTTTATATTTTATTTCTTATTTTCTATATTCATTGGTTATTATCTTGTTCTGCTCTTAGCCCTGATGAAGGCTAGAAATTCTAGCCGAAACGTTGGCACGATTAAATAAGTTACATCAACTTATTTGTGTTTTATTTTGATCGCACCCCCAACCATCTTTTCGTACTCTCATATTCTCATCCATGGTTAACTATCTCTGATAATTATAACATACTTTTTTAAAATTTCATATACACCGTCTGTTGTTGGCCGCAATAATTATCATTTCATCTTCTTTAATTTCTTCTTTTTTTTCAGATTATGCAGGCAATACATTATAGCTATGGTTCCTGTGTCATTTTCGTAGCCCACTTGAGCATTCATATCAGCATTAATTTTTGGGACCAATTAAGATACCTCTTTCTAATTACTGGTCAAATTAGGTAATAATCAAATATTAAATTTTATTAAGTCTTCTGCCATCTTGCCAGGTTTAAGCATTGTCATTATAACTGAAACTATCTCCGTGAGCCGTTTTCTTTAGCCTCCATTTCTTCACTATTCGGTTTCATAACGTGGAAGTTATTCTGAAGTAGGGTTGTTATCCCCGCGTTGAAACCGTAACTTAAAGGATCGGTTTAATTCACAGCTTTCTTCCTTTAGGCTTAGTGTCTTCACCAAAGTGTCAAGTCAAACCCCTCGTTAGTAAGCAAAGATAACTTCTCCTAGACTTTAATGATTCCTCCCTAACCACATAGTACTAGAGCCCAAGAGGAGAAAAAGGACAGTTATTTCACACCAATTTGTTATTGCTGTAATGAAAACTATGTATGATCACTAAAATTGATGAGTCTGCCAAGTATAGGTAAGAGGAATAAAAAATGGCGGTTGTTTCAAAACGTAAAAAAAAAATAATTTTTATTCGGAACTCTAAATCTTTAAAGCTACCAATACTAGAAAATATAAAAGAACATTATTTAAAATAGAGTACATTTGCTAAAATATGAGCACTAATATTGCTATTTACGTTCAATAGTATTCGAGATATAACTTTTTCAAAAGCAACAAAAAAAAAAATGTACTGAAAGATCAGTAGTAAGTGAATTTATATTGAGAAATCTGTATTTAAAAAACCATTCGACGTACAGATGTCTATTAGCTGTCACATTAAAGCTAGTTTAATGGACTATAAAGTTATTTATGACCTTCATCTTAGTAGGAGTAGTAGTTTTCATGATATTAGCTAAAACAAATTAATTCATAATAGTTCGGACAAATTTTCATGTGCAAAATTTATATTCAAATTTAGAAATACTACCCCTACCATGATACGTGTCATAAACTAATTTATATTAAGGTTTATTACCTTCATTGTGAGTGCTGGCAGACATATGTACGTTTTATGATTCCAGAGATATATTTTTTCAAAAATCTAATATTTTATCCGAACAACTACAAATTAACGTTTTGTGAATTAATTTTATTAAATATCATAGAAACTACTACTTCTACAAAGATACATGTCATAAACTATTTTATAATGAATTTAACTATCTTTAATTTGAGCACTCGTAGATACCTGTACATCGAATGGTTCATGAGATATACTTTTTCATAAATAAAACTTATTGTTCGAACAACTATAAATCAATTTATTTCAGCAAATATCATGAAAAATACTACTGCTACGAAGATAAACGTCACGAACTACTTAATTGTACTTTAAATTAGCTTTAAATTGAGTGTTAATAGACATTTGTACGTAGAATGATTTTTGAAATATAGATTTCTTAATATAAATTTACTTACTGCTGATATTTCAGTACATTTTTATGAAATCTTGCTTTTTAAAAAGCTATATCTCGAAAACTATTTAACGTAAATAACTCTATTAGGGCTCATATTTTAGCAAATTTACTATTCTTTAAATGACGTTCTCTTAGGTTTTCTTGTGTTGTTCCTACTTTTTATGATATTCAAGAAGAGTGAATTTGCTGAAATATTAGTCCTAATAGAGCTATTTACGTCCTATTTCAGCACATTTTTATGAAATGTTGCTTTTTAAAAGGCTATATCTCGAGAACTATAGGACGTAAATAGCTCTATTATTAGCCCTAATCATTTCAGCAAATCCACTCTTCTTTAAATAATGTTCTATTATATTTTCTACTGTTGTTGGTAGTTGGAAAGATATAAAACATTAATTATTTTTAACGTTTTGAAACAACCGCCATTTTTTATTCCTCTTGCCTATACTTGGCAGACTCATCAGTTTTGACTAGTAATTATACATAGTTTTAAAGTAATTAAAAATTTGGGTGAAATGACTGCCTTTTTTTCTTCCCGGCTCTTGTACTAATAAAATAGAGCATGATTGTCCATATTTAATTTCATTATTAACTCATTACGTTACGCCATCTTCGTTCTTTATAACCTGTTATAATACCACCCCATAAAAGAGGCTCGCCGTGTAGTTATTTTTATCTTACCTTAATCCAGTGATTTTTTTTTAATATCTTTATTGAAATTTACAACTGTATATTGCATAATACATTTTGTAAATATGATCTTAGTTAAAATGGAGTGTTACAGGCGTGTAGAGCAACTACCCATTGGTAGCACACTAATGACATTTTGTATTAGCTGGTCTCGTGGCCATCTTCTTTTCAGGCACCTCGGAGGATTGTCAGGAATGGAAGAGGATACAAGGTATAGAAACTAGGGCACTTGAGTGGTTAGGAAGTTTATAATGGAAGGCGTGATATCTGGCTCGGGCTAGATTGGTTACATAGGGAACACTAAGGTCATTTATGTAGGATTTTATTTGTGACAAAGTAAGGAGCATTGAAGATTTTGGATTGTAAGGATTGAATACCAGAGGAATTGGAAGGTATTGTGGAGCTCCAAAGCTCAACTCCATATGTCCAGATTGGCCTAGCTAGATTGACTCCTTTGCTTCAAGCTCCCTGATAAAGACCTGAAACTCAGGTCGAAACATCGACATAAATAAATTATTTTTTGTTTATTTATGTTCTTTTTACTGACCGCAACCCCGACCATCTTCTCCAATTATTAATCTAAGGTCAACTGTCTACACTTCATTAGAAAAAATAATATTGAAAATAAGGTTATTAAATATTTTGTAGGTAGGCGGAAAATAAATGTGAATCAAATGGATTCAAACATAAAAAAACATTTATTGGACATGAAATATAAAATAAAACTTTTCAAGGAAAACTTGATATACTAAACGAATCTTACAGTATTTACATTACGAGTATAATATATTTATAAGATGTATATCTGTTCAGTCTTGTTTTGAGGTCGGCTTGTGTCTCCTTAGATTTGTATTTGGTCAGATCCGTCCTTTGGTATTATTATTGGACAAATACAAGCGGAGAGAAACGGTAATTGTTGACATCATTAGCAACAACATCGCAAATGAACACATGTAGAATGTAGATGTAGTTACACATACTTTCGAATCTGTGAAAAAAAATTAGTTTTAATTAACTATAAATATACTCTTACTTAAAAAGATAAAATACGTGGAAACGAGGAATATAATTCGATCTATGTCTGCAGTTCCTAAACCAATGGTCGTTTGAGCTCGTCTTAGAAATCATCCTTAATTTTTTTAAGCCGTATTCTTTTTACTAAAATAAGTATATACATCCGAAATTCGAGTGAAGATATAATAGTTCGATCAACCATCTACAGCTTCAAAAATCAGTTGAATCAATTGCACTCTTCACTGAACTATGCTTGAACATTTCAACAAAATCAAGGAAATAATTTTAAGATCTGTCATTAGACGAGATCATAATAATCCTTAAGTGCTCAGTAATCCAAAGATCCATTCAAATTAATAATGAACATTTTGTCAACTTTTTTTTAAAGGCAATCCACAGCGAAGATGATGTTAGCCTAGTTATCTACAGGTGACCAACCTATTCTAATTATGCTGGGATCAATTTTTCGTTTTGCGGGACCGCCACTTAATGAAAAAAGTCAACGCCCCCAAGTTAAATTTAGATTATCAAATATTCCTCTTTTCACTGTCGTGGGAAATCTATCGTCTAATTAAATGAAAAATAAAAACTGTAACCTGTTACTTTGGGCTGGGGTACCATCATCCAAAGGCTGTTTTTGACTGAGAAAACATTGTTCTGCTCGGAGCTGTTATTTTCAAAGCTTCTCTTATTACGGTTAGTCCATTGATGCTGAAAAAAGAAACATATATATTTAAAAAACAATTTAAGATGATTTATAATCTTAAATATGAGATGAATGATTGACAATTGCCCCGTAGTTGTTCGTTAATTCGCTCACAATCTTATGGGCTCTGCTCTACCCCTCACACGTGGGGGATAGAGTGGGCTCAGGGATCCTCAGGTCGATTGTGTAAATATTGTATATAAGAGTGTAACTGTGACTAGAGATTATATTAATTTTTTTTCATACACATAGTTTGATTATGTTCATTTTCTTTATCCTTCAATTTGTATATATTTTAAGAGCCCTTTTATTTATTTTTTTTATTTATTTATTTATTTTCATTCCTATTTTATTTTAGTATGAATGTGATCATTCACCACTATTACCTATTGCCCACAATAATGTGGCAGATTGTAATATCTATCAATTAAAAAAAATCTCTCACTGATTTAAATTGTATAGATTGTACACATTGCTGTTCAATAACTGAAAAAACAATAAATTCGTTACAGTAAAGACCCCGATTAAGATAATGTTATTCAAATCTTAAATCTCAATGGAAAATATATATTCATATATTTATTCAATCCAAAAATCCCAGCATAAGCTTCATAAATATACTTTTAAAAAAAAAGTATATATCTTGGGTTGCTGTATATGAGGCCAAAGAGAGTAAATTTCTTTTTCTATTATATAAAGAGTCACACGTAGATATAGAAATTCAAATTATTATATTTAACATATTTTTTTTACAAATATCATATAAGAGCACATATGCAAAAGAAAATAATTATATCAAATCAGTGCCTGACAAAAATTAACATATATAATGTTACTACACCATTTGCAATGCTAACTTGTTAATATAGCTGACATATATTCACACTATATGCGGTTTAAGAAAAATTTGAGACTTTTATATTTATTTTAAAAAATAAATAAATAAAATGACACTATATTTTGTCATTATGTTTTCTTTAGAAATAGGAATAGTACTATTACGATTTGTCAAAACATCATACATACATGAATATTTATGAATCGGACAAAAACCTTTGAACTCAAATAATATTACGAATCTTTTTGTTGAGTTTGCTTATGAGCTAGCGGGGCTCAGCACACCTAATTTTTATCTTTATTATTATTATTACTAGGACGAATTCTAAATATTTAAAAAAAAAGTATTTATTGTAATTTACAACTGTACAAAAAAATACAATAAGTAAATATATGGAATGTTTCAAACAATTGAAAGTCTTAGGAAGGAACCACCCAATAGTGGTACTTTAAACATTAATTTAAATTAGAAGGTCCTGTGACCATCTGCTTTTCAGACGCCTCGGAAGATTATCAGGGATTGTTAAGGATGAGAGATTAAAGACTAATGGGTTAGGATAGAGAAGAAGTTTGGAATGAAAAGACGTATATCTATTTCAGGTCAAATCTGCTAGGAAATAGATATCTAGGTCTTTGTGGATGAGTTTATTTGTGACGTAATGAGGAGCATCAAGGATTTTACATAGGATTTTGGATGGTAAGGATTGGATACGGGAAGAATTTGATGGTTTGGTAGAACCCCAGAGCTCGTATGTCCGAATTGGTCTGATTATCATAATATATAATAATGTTTTTGTTGTGAATGGGAAGTTTTGGGCGTTTTGTCAAGTAGGTGTTGTAGCAATCGGAATCTACGAGCTTACTTATACTAAATTTAAAAATAAGTAAATAAAAATTGAGAATAACTATGATAACGAAATAAAATACGATGGATACTTACGTGCAACCCATTTTCTTGACAGGGGACACAAGGTTTCTTGCATAGTTCCACATTGCAATCAAAGTTGAGCTCGTTTGAATCTGGAAACTTGAACGCCTATGAAGAAATAAATGCGAGATTAAATTTTATCCACCGTTTATATTAAATAATAATAATGATAATGATATAATAATTTAAAAATAAAAACATTTTTCTCACCCTGAAATAGGAAAAAGCTATAGCACTGTTTGTATCTGGGCTCCTTGTATATTCGAATGCTGAAAAATAAATTAAATCTGTTAATAAATTTATTCATCACACATCAGGAAATAAATCCATCAGAATCATTTATAAAAGTATGTAGGCACTGAGTTATCATTTATTAACGATTTTTTGCTAGTAGTTGATAAACGTCCACACGGTTATCAACAATTAGTAGTACTATAATTATTTACTTGAAACTATTTAATTAATTATATACATAATTAAATGAAGCTATGTCAAATTCCACATTAAATTTGAACCTATCTATAGAATCTTAAAAAAATATATATCAGTGGAATTTTAAAATAAATAGCAAACGTTATTCATATAATTTGAAAGGTCTTAGGTTCGGAAGTAAAGGAACCATCCCTGTTGCAACAAATAATTTTTTGAAAGTTGAGAGGAACCAGTTTCAAAGTATTGCGGAAACCAGTATCCTGATTTCAATGAGAATCTTACATCATCATTTATATCAGACTTTATGAGTGTTGTCAACTCTATGAGTCTAAGAAGGAAAAAATAAACAATAAAAAGTATTTGACTACTTAATTAATTCTCTCTGATCCCTTTTAATATTTTCTATTGGACACACACAGTTGAGCTTGTGTGCGCAGTGTGCGGCTTACACAAGTTTTTCGAGTTCCTTCTATATTCTACGAAAATTGAAAATTGACTTCTCGCCTTTTTTTTTTTTTAAGACATACTTACCAGTCTTATGAGAACACTCCATCCATATAGCTGAGTTAAGACAAGAAATCAGCCGTAAGTTTAACCAACTATAGAGACTACCTAAATGACCTTCTTATGTGTGTGACAACATAAATCTAAACGCAAATTAAACGTTTTGTACCTAGAAACTGAAAATGTGTGGGAAAATCAAAAGACCTGAAAATTCTTCTAGACTGTTGAAGTACAGAAATGATCAACTTAGATTCCAGAAATTGAACTTTTTTTAAAAGAAGATTTAGCAATCATTACAGGCTACTAAGCAAGATCTTATATTTATAGTTATATTAGATTTGTAAGTTATAAATCTCAGACCCGCCTTGACTAAAAATGTAGGAGATACTAAAACTTTCGAACTTCAAACTTATCCAATCCCTTCAATTCAAAACTCTGAAAACCATAGATAACCCTCTGAGAACTCTCTACGTTATGACCAAAACATACTCGAAGCCCAGCACTTTATACCTTCTGAATTTTTAAAGTTTTATCAGCCCCTTTCCAATCATTCAAATACCCTTATCCAGTACCCTGTGGTATATTTCAATTACTTATTACCCTTAAAAGCTATATATATAATAATAATATTTTTTATTTATTCTGGGATTGATCCCCTTATAATAATATACAGGCGTTAAAATTAGGCTTTAAAGCCTTAGATTACAAAATAAAAATGAAATTATAAAACGTCATAAACTATAATAAAACAGTGAATGCGAAAAGATAAAAATGAACCTCAATAATTAACAAAGTATATAAAATAAAACAAAATAATATGTCATATCATAAAACATAAGATGACTAACTTCTGATAATAAATAAAAGGAGAAAAAAGAATGATAAAAAATCAAATACAATTAAACTAAAAGTAATAAATGGAAAGGTACAATTTCTGCTAATATACATATTTACAAGTATAAAACAAAAAACTGAAGCATCAAATGCAGAAAATGTATAAACCTTGTCAATTGTTATTCTTCCGGAATTGGGTGGACAGAAGGTGGTCGAAGATACGGGATTTGAAGTTTGAAAGGGTATTAGAACTACGAATGCAGGAGGGATAATCAAAGTGGGGAGAATTAAGGAAGTAACCAGCAGCCTACGGGTAGATGACGAATAATAATTATAATTATAATATAAGAATAATAATAAATAATTAATATGTTTTTTCTTACTAATTAAACTAGGTATGTTCATTTTATAAATAAATCCATTATTCCATTAATGGAAACAATTCGTTTAGCCGTAGATAACCTGAATTGACTTTTATGGATATTTCTTTTAAAGTTACTTTTATTTCAGAGGTTCATAAAGTTATGTATGCGAATCCTTCACCATGCTACAGTGAAGGAACACTACACGGAAACACCAACTTGGTTATTGACGAATGATCTTACCGGACATTAACTTAGGTCTGAGAGGACACCCAGCATCGTCAGACAACTGTAATTCTTGTCCTCCTCCGTTGGCCATACACCGGCCAACCCTGATCTGGTGATCTGGATCGCCTTCTACCTTCACAACCAGAGTCATCATGTCACCAATATTGGCAGGTTTAGGTTCTGCGTTCGCAAAAGGCCCACGTCCGGTCTGTAACAACGTGATTATAACCTTAATCTAGCTGTTTCCATCAATAAAGTAATGCGTGATAGGAAAGAAACATACCTGTATTTCCAATCTAGCTGTAGCTGTGTCTCCACTAAAGGTAACTAGTTCTGTGCTCGGAGTTACCACACTCAACCCCGAAGTCACTGACTGCCTAATACTCCCTTCCCATAGGCACCTCACGCTTCTTACACTGTCCCAGATCTGTTGACGTTAAAAATTTCAAAGATTGGACAGTAATTATCACAGGAGTATTTAAAGTTCAACTCTCTTACCTCTAATATTCCAGGTTCGTTTTGGATTACCAGAACGTTCTCTAAGTAAGCTTGACCTCCTTTATCGAATTCGTTGACAAATTGTGTGCCACATGAATTGAGCTGAACAGTGAAACGGTACCTCGATGATTGGGAATCGGTAACGACGTAGCGGCATTCAGGTGAAGTATAGTGATCCTGGGAAATAACATTGACACAAATAAATGGATCAGATACTTCAAAAATTGGGACATTCTTTCTACTTATGATATAGCGCATTCCAATAGTTTCAGTGATCTAATTTCATTTGAAGTTCATATGTCCTTCAAATTTTAGTATATAGCCTAGCTTTGCATTGCTTTGCCGTGTTCGAACCTCAATTCAAGCATCATTCACATTAAGATCAAGGTTAGAACAGATATAAATACCAATACAGTTACACATGGATTTCTCAACGTTACAAATTAATGAAATTGGAGAGTAATTAGAAAACTATTTGATGAAAATCACAGAACTGATCCATATTTTAATTACTTTTATGTTAAAATAGAAAAAAAATTAGTGATTTTTTAAATTTATTTATTTAATGCGATTTACAACTGTACAAGTAATAATTAGAATAAGTAAATCTGTGGAATGTATCATTTACACTTGAAAATCTTGGGAAGGAACTTCAAGCATTAATTTAAATTAGAAGGTCCCATGGCCATCTTCTTTTCAGACGCCTCGGAGGGTTATCAGGGATTGTTAAGGATGAAAGATTAAGAACTAATGGGTTAGGATGGGTAAGGAGTTTGGAATGAAAAGACGCATATCTTTTTCGGGTCAAATCTACAACGAATGGGATGTTAAGGTCTTTGTGGATGAGTTTATTTGTGACGTAATAAGGAGCATCAAGGATTTTACAGATGATTTTGGATTGTAAGGATTGGATACGGGAAGAATTTGATGGTTTGGTAGAACCCCAAGGCTCAATTCCGTATGTCTGAATTGGTCTGATTATCATAATATATACTAATGTTTTTGTTGTGAATGGGAAGTTTTGGGCGTTTGTCAAGAAGGTGTTGTATCAATCGGGATCTACGAGCAGTTTCTTGTCGTTTCAGTCTTGTGTGTGGACTCCAACTAAGTCCCTTGTCAAGATGAAGTCCTAAGTATCGAATCTGTTCAACAGGCATTAGTGGTAAGTGGAGCGATTCTTGTTGGTGTAAGCGACCGAAAAGAGTACTTTTAGCAAACCTTAGAATAGATGATGCCATTGAAAGTGGAAGAGAACTCGATGTCCACAGTCATCTTGTCTTTCTGGCAGAGAACGTTGAGGGACGTCACTTGCGGTGGATAAACCTCGTTATTCGAAACTGGTTCCGATGTTGATGATACTACCTGGGCCACCTATAAAACTCATTATATATATCTAATAAAACAATATACCTTACCTCTAAAAATTCATTAAGACTAGACAACAATTGAAGAATTGTGATTTAATGAATGGAATTTTTTTTTATGATCTTACTGAAAAACTTCTTCAATGTCGCTGATTGCACTATGTTTATTTTATGTTGATTTTTAAAATAAATAAATTTCATCGATATTCAAACATTAAACATGCAAGTTTTTCTGGGTACCAAGAGGTACAGAGAATCTAACAGAATAATATTAATTAGTATAGGCGTGATTATATTTAATTGATTATAATATAATTTTCTGAATATTTATAAAATATTACAAATTACTACTAAAAAATTTCCAATTCCTTTAATTCAAGAAATCACATTTTTTCACTTACTTGAAAAATACTATCTTTTAAATAATAGTTGTAAATTACCATTTGAAAATATAAATAAAATACAATCGGTTAAACCCTAGTTCCATACAATCGTATACTCAATGACATTTGCTATCATACCGTCAGGATTTGCTTGATAGATTGGAAGTATTATTATCTGCATATATGCTTAATCTAAATGCCTTTGTAGTGAGCTATTGCAAGTTATAACCTCATTATAAATGCTTATATATGTTTTGTTTTTTGTAAATTATCATCAGTTTTTATCAATCATTCAATAAGTTAAACTGTTGATGAGATTATGTCCAATAAGAGAGTGTAGACAAGCACACTCATGTCATATCAAGTGCATGTCAGATATCAATTATACTGAAATCGCATTCCATGAACAATGGATTACAATTTACAATGAAACAAGTATTATAGATGTATTTTTCAAGCCTGTATATCCTGTCATCATCTGTTTTAAAGTAATTACACATTTTTTATTGTAATAAAAAATTGTATTCAAGTTTTTAATTTAGTAGTAAATGGAATTATTATTTAATGTTAGTATTAATCAATTTAAATTAAAGAACAGAGAACCACTTATAAGGGGTTATAACCCCGTATTCAATATAACAGAATAAATTTGTTCACAATCCCCTTTTTGGACATATTTTTTTGTGGATTTGTTTTGACCCTTTTTTTAGTACAATAATTTATAGGAAGGATGGTACTGAAACGTTTTAATGTATTTTTTAATAACGAAATAATGTATTGAAATAAAAATTTGTAAAAAAAGTTTTAATTAATAAGCTAATGATGAACAGAGAAATAGATGAGGGCCCGTTCGTAGCTCTGGTGGTTAAGGGGCAACCTTAGCAACGTGTTCTTGACAACTTGAAAACTGCGGCGCCGGTTCGAATCCACCCTGGGTAGACTTTTTTTCATTTGAATGACTTGAATCCTCATCATGGTTAGAATAGGTTGGTCACCTCTTACACTCCCCCTCACCATATGTCAGAAATGACCAGGAAGGGGGCTTTAAAAAAAAATATATAAATAAAGATAAGTGGATGAGTAGATGATACCGTGGATTATAACTTGTCATCTATTCATAAGAATCTTTTTAACTTAGAAATTGGCCGCAGACACGCGCCACTCACTGTACTTGCCTATGATCTTCACCAAGTCCGTACTTTTTTAAAGTTTTATTTATTCTTTTTTACACCCCTTCTTCTTCCCTATTATTTTGTTATTACTTCTTCCTTACACACGTTATTAAGTTATGTTCACCACATCCTATTATTGTCATATTTCCTAATTAATAACTTTATATTTTATTCAAGTATTTTATTGACATATTTTATTAGTTATATATATTTTCTTTCTCATTTTTTTCCCATGACTTTAATTTTAAATAATTGTAATTAAATTGAAATATTCATATTTCCTTATACCTTCTGGATTATATAACTTTATATTTTATTTATTTTTATCCTGTTATTGTACTTACATATTTAATTACTTAAATATACGTTTTATTTCCCACTTTTTTCAGGACTTTATTTTAAATAATTTTTATTTTGTACACATATTTACTGACTAGATTTTCTTGTATTTTATTATTTGTTCTTTCCTCTTAACCAATTTCAATATTATTTTTCTCATACAGCCTTCATCTTCTTATAATACTTAGATTACGCATGTCTTTCACAACTGTTTACGTATCTATAATGTTAGTTATTTTTTTTATTTTCTAATCGTTCTGTAATTCCTCTTATTATTTGTTTTTTATTTTTTATTTTTAGCTCTCATGATCTGATTGCTTTTACTTATTTGTGTTCTG
Organism: Halyomorpha halys; assembly: GCF_000696795.3. Taxonomy (NCBI): domain Eukaryota; kingdom Metazoa; phylum Arthropoda; class Insecta; order Hemiptera; family Pentatomidae; genus Halyomorpha; species Halyomorpha halys. The sequence goes on from NW_027116161.1 coordinate 1,886,156, forward strand.
CACTTACAGCACTCCCAAACATCTTCTCTTCATATATTAATAATTTAAATATAGAATTAGTGTTTCTCTGTCGCTTATCAGAATGGGTTAATATTATAAAGCAATTACATACGTCAGAGACCCATCTTAAGCTCACCTTTCATACGGCTGTACGCTAAAGCAACACCGAGTTTCATAAAATCCCAACTCCCAAATTAAAATCTGGTTCATCAGACGAACTTCAACTCCATTCAATACTGAGAATGTTAGACAAAGAACCCATTTTTCCTATCACCAAAGAACCAATATTTTACTAATATATCGAAAACCTTTACTACTTATTGTAGTAAGAATTGATCACAAAAAAAATATATATTTATTTTTCCAACAATTTATATAACTTAATTTTAAAAAAATAATCAAAAATATTCACCATATATTATTATTGTTGTTTTCAATTTTTTTTTCTATTTATTTCTTTTGTTAAACTTTACTTATATTTTGCCTCTATATCAATTATTATGGTTACATATATTTTCTTTATCTCGATTTTCTGTTTCTTTCCATATTTCAATTTTTATATTATTAATAACTAATATATTCATACTGCATTGCATTATAAAACTTCATTTTTATTTTATTTCCTTAATTATGTTATTTTACCTACTTATTCAATTACCTATGTATACATTTTATTTTCCACTTCTTTCATCACTTTATTTTATTAATTCCATTCTGTAAAATTATTCTGTTTATATTTTCCAAATTCATTGATTGTTGTTATCTTGTTCTTTTCTTAGCCCTGATGAAGGCTAGAAACTCTAGCCGAAACGTAGGCACGATTTAATAAGTTACATCAACTTATTTGTGTTTTATTTTTACCGCACCCACAACCATATTCTCCTCGTATAATTCATTCACGGTCAACTATCTCTCATAATAAAGAAAATAATCGTATTGTTTTGTCTTTGGTGATAGTTTATAACTTCATCATCCATATTTTAACTACATATAACTTTATGTACCGAAATTTTGGAATATATTTCCTTTAATGTTGTAGTATTACACATTAATCCAAATAAATTATCTGTTATAACAACATACAGATTTAAAAGTTTGATTTTTCATAAAATATAAATTTAGATGTAATTTATTCCAACTTTCGACAATCCTCTAACTCAAAAGAATATGTCATATATTTTATTTTATATTTTATAAATAATTAGTGTGTTATTCTTTATTAGTGAAATTTTAAACGCAGTTCTGAAAGGGTTATAATAAAAGAAATATTATTATTAGTGAAATGAATAAAACAATTTAAGTGTAAGATATATTTTACTGAATTAACCTTCGATTTAAAAAAAAAAATATTGGATATCCAGACTAACCTCTGGAGTGGGTGATGTTGTTTCCGTTTGGATGAAACCGAATGGACGAGGTTCCAGAGTTCCTGATTCATACTCAGCATTTGCTGATTCCATTTCATTTCTCACTGAAAATTTTCAAGGTTTAAGGTCAATTATGAATCAAAGGTTCAAAGCCAGGATTTTTATGTAGTACAAACCCGCAAAATATGCCATTTAATTAGCAATGACATAAAATATCCAGTAAAAAGAAGCATATAACATGGGTGCTAAAAAATCTCAAAATATGCAATAAAACAGCTGAGACATTCAAATACTAAATTACCCCTTTAGATTAAATATGCTCATTCCTATAAAAAATATAATATTATCAAGCCAACATACAATTGGTGAAACTGCATACTTAACAATCACTATCTTTTAGAAGCAGTTTACCTAATAAGTGATTACGTTACCACACTGGAAAATATCACTTCAGTTTTATAGTTAAGAATCATCTATCCGTAAACTTATATTAATTATCTACGCTTAGAAGTTTAATTACTATTTACATATCTGCAAACGAACAGATTATAAATAACTAAAAACTTAATTTACCTTATTTGTGACTAGACTTATTTACACAATATTTATTGGTGTCGATACCGTAGTGAGTTACCTAATGATAATAGGGCAACCATGGAGCTGTGGAAACTAACCTTATAATGAGGTTTGACCAATGCCTAATTCGTGCGTAATCTCAAAAAAGTTCATCTTTGGGCTTTAGAACACAAGGGTTTACTTACGTTCCACATGAATATATTTTGGTATTGGTGTACGCTTCGGAATCTTCAAAATTCCAATTTGTTTTGTGTCGATCCGCCGACTTTGCTGTCAGAATCTTAAAACCTCTCTCTTTTTTTAATATCTTTAATTAAAATTTCATTAAGAATTTTTTTTATTTTTTTTATTTATTGATATTTACAACTGTATAAAAAATACAACAAGTAAATTTGATCATAATGACATAATGATAATGATATGATACAGCATGTAGAGATACTACCCAGTAGTAGAACTCTAAAAACATTTTACAATATAAGGTCACGAGGCCATCTTCTTTTCAGGCCCCTCGGAGGATTGCCAGGAATGGAAGAGGAAGCAAGGTTAGAAACTAGTGGGTTTGGGTGGTTAGGGAGTTTATCATTAAGAATTTAAATTAGGATTTGTCACTTATCCATGAAAGTCCCTTTCTTTTGATATCTCATTCGTCAAAATCCATCGCTTCTGATAGCCTAACGCACCTACAAGAAGTTTTTGAATTGGGGAAGAAATTGTTACGGAGAAATAAAAATTAAATGGTTGAGCGTGATTCTAACCAAATCACCTCCTTGCAAAACTGTTGGTCTAGTACTTCCTTACAAAGTACTAAACCCCTGACCCTTCATGGGTTGTAGTGGTACAGGTTTAATTACTTAATTTTAAAAATTAAATTAAAATTATTTAAAATGTTGCTGTATTGCTTCCTCACTAGTGAAGGTGATGTGAAACCAGTTTAGTTGCATTTTACGTAGATAATTTTGTAATAATTTTGATTCCGTGTATACAGTATAATCCGCGTTTAGGTAAAACGATACCTATGATACAAATATTTAAAAACTAAAACTTTAAATTAATAAGGGAGAACTATCAAAGATAGCTTTTTAAAAACTACTCGACCACTCGAACAAAACACATATAACACAAATTAATTAGCCAGTGACATATTTATATCTAATTTTCGATCGCTTAATATATTTTAAAGTATGGAATATTATATGATTTGATGTAATTATAAAATGATCCTTCTACATCATCAATCAATTTATATTGTTATAAATATTATCGTGTCGGATCAAGGTTGCTGAGGACAATTGAATAATTCATATTTGAAATATTATTAATATTTTTGTAAAAAACATTTATCTTTTTTTTTAAAGTTTCTTCGACCTGGTACGCGAATTATGTCTTGAAATTGGTTGAGTTTAGTTGACAAAAAACTAAGATGGAAATGTTTATTAAGATAGTTGCTTAGCATTATACTAATATTGATAGTTTCATACACTCCCTATCCCCATCTTTATCAATCCTATTCCTCGATCAAAGATTTCAACTATAAAGAAAACGGTGCACTTACTACATTTTAAATAACTTGTTAAGAAAGAGACCAACAGTCTGAAATTTAAACAACTGCGTTGTTTAAAGAGGAATAGAAAGGAAGATGGAAAGCCAGGAAATCCAAAAAAAAGAAGTCCTTATTCTAAGAAATGAAGGTAGCGTCATTTCCTCAATTCGTTACGTTAGTCAAAAACGAACTAATGATTTTAATATGTAATTTTAAATCTGATATTGCATTTTAATATTTATTGTAACTGCTCGCCGATTTCGACTATTACAACATTTACTAGACAAACGGTCTAAATTGCCAATCCATTACAAAAGACTGATCTACATGACTATTATAAGGCCTATCTGGACATAGGGAGTTGAGCTTTGGGGCTCCACTAAACCATCAAATTCCTCTCGTACCAATCCTTACAATCCAAAATCCTTCGTAATATCCTCAACGCTCCTTACTTTGTCACAAATAAAATCATCTATAAAGACCTTAGTGTTCCAAATGTAACCAATCTAGCCCGAACCAGATGTCAATCCTTCCATTATAAACTCCCTAACCAACACAATCCTCTAGTTTCTAACCTTACTACTTCTTCATTACCTAATAATCCTCCTAGGCGTCTGAAAAGAAGATGGCCTCGGGATCTTCTCCTCTAGAAATGTTATTGGAGTTCTATTAATGGGTAGATTCTCCACATGTTTGTATCATGTCACTATCTCACCTACAGCAAATTTACTTGTTGTATATATGTTATACAGTTGTAAATAACAATAAATAAATTATTAAAAAAAAAAAAAATATTTATTGTTCTTATTTAAAATTATTCAAATATGCATTTCTCGTTAAATATGCATAATTAGATTAAATAAATCAAACGTGAAACCCTCCACTTCCGCCCTCCATGGTAGCCTGACTTTTATACAACAGACAATTCAAACAGACAATTATAGCGAGTGGGTTGGTCGTTGTACGAAATGTCACATTTTCACAAGAGATCATAACACAAAAAAGGCAATCCTTCCCCGCCGGACCCGCCCAGCTAAGACCCCCGGGGAGCGACTATCACTATTGAAATATTAGCTTGAAACGGGAAGAGAAGGTTTTAAGATAGATTAATCGAGCAATATTTAAAAAGCGCCTGAAATTGAAAAACGGCATGACTATTATGTTAGCAAATTCCATGTGATAATTACCTTTCCTCTGACCGAAATTATATCTCTTCTGTAACCAAGAAATGATGTTTTGTACTGATTTATCAGTTTCCGGATCAGTATCACCTACAAAAACAAAAAATTTAAAAAACATTCTATGGAAAATATTACTTAGGAAAATTTATGATAATTGATAACTACCTGGTTCCATTCTGAAGAATAGAGCGGAGTCCTCCATTGTGAAGTTTTCTTGGCTCTTTGCGAAAGCTAATAACTGAATGGACAAAAATATTACCTCATTGGCATTTTTAAATTAATTATTGATTTAAAAAATGAAAAAAAAAATGAAAGAAGGATGGTCGCAATTTGATACTTGGAACCCTAGTATGCTATACTTTAAAATTAATTATGGGACGTAAAGAAGGAGATATACAGTGGATATAATCGTCAATTCAGCTGGAAAAAAATCACTAATAAATTAGGTTAAATTAGGGGTTTTCAACCCTGTGCGCCTTATCAGTTTTAGTAAAATATTTTATAAATATATTTTTTAAATACCAACATAATTGGAAATGAAAGCAAAATATTTAAAAAATAGTGATTTATTTTATTTCCTATCAATTATTATTGCTGTTTTATATGGTCTGCGGAAGATTGACGAGTTCTCAATAAAATATTGTAAAATTTTTATGTTAGCATCTATTAATTACAGTTTATATTGCAGCATTTTATTTTTTTTTTAATTAAAAAAATTGAATGACAGTGTTGGTATTCAGTAACAATATTGTAAGTTTAGCGCACCTGCTCAGCCTCCACTGGCCCATTACCAGTGATGCGGCGAGAGGGATGCGCTGGGATCTCTTGAGCTCTGCTCTACCCCCCACACGTGGGGGACAGAGTGGGCTCACGGATCCTCAGGTCGATTGTGTAAATATTGTATATATTATTTTATCATTATGTTATTTTATTTATTTATTTTTCATACAGATAGTTGATTATGTTCATCTTGCCTATTCTTTTGTTTGTATATATTTTAAGAAAGTTTTTTTTTTTTTATTTTATTATTATTATTTTGTTTTTGTTTTTTTATTTATTTATTTTTTTATTATTATTTTTTTAATTTAGTATGTATGAGATCATTCATCACTATTACCTATTGCCCACAACTGTGTGGCAGATTGTAATATCTATCAATAAATAAAAAAATTTAGTAATAAAAAAAAAAATATTGTAAGTGCTTGAAATGAGAAGGTCCGATTAGACCATAAGTATATTAAGTCCGCGTAGGCTACTTGCCGCGTACTTTGTAGGGGAACCACAATAAAAAATCCGTATTTTTCAAACATGGAAGAAAAAACTGTTCAAAATAAAAATAAAACTTTCCCTTCATAGACTATTTTTCCATATAACAACTTTTAAAGGCATTTAAATTGTACATCTATCTTTTGATGAAATATCCATTTTTCCGTTTACTACTCACGAAATAATTTTTAGAAAGGATACAAAAAAAAAATTTGTTATTAATGAATTTTTATTAATCAACTCGCTTTGATTTTATACAAGGTCATAAATCAAATGATCATTATGAGATTTAATGACGTTTACTTTCTACAACTGTCTTAAGTCGGAAACTATCATGGCTCAATTTGTACATATGTAAACACGGCTTGTATTGTAATTCTATACCAGATATATAAGCGGCACTAGAGATATTTAATTTCTATTCTATCATGTCGTTGTTAGCTCGTAATTTCTTACGAATGTTTTTAAACTGCTAGAAAAATATAGCAAGTTTACACTTACGTAGACGTTGATACGTGAGGGAATCGATGTAACAAGATCTAGCAAGGAAGAATTCAGGATAAACGTAATCCATAATGAACAATAATTCGAATTATTTCATAACGAAAAATGGTTGATTATAGAAAACAACAAAAATTGGGAATACTTTGGCATATTACATCTTGGTTAGGCCACACATAAACCTGAGGACTTAATAGCTGAGCACGTTGGGGAGATTGTCCTAGTGGGTTCGATTCCCACCTGGGTCAGCCAATATTTATTTATCAGTGGCCCTGAAAAATGAATCTTGGCATCACCACTCTGGGTCTGTATTGATCCTCAATGGATGACTAGAGCCATAAAAAAAAAAAAATAAAATAAATAAATAAAAAAAATAAAATGCGAATTTTAGAAATTGAATGTTAATGTTAATTATTTTATCATTATGTTATTTTATTTATTTATTTTTCATACAGATAGTTTGATTATGTTCATCTTGTTTATTATTTTGTTTGTACATATTTTTTTTTTTTTTAAATTTATTATGTACGAGATCATTCATCACTATTACCTATTGCCCACAACTGTGTGGCAGATTGTAATATCTATCAATAAATAAATCTATCAATAAAAATGTTAATGTCAATAGCTACTCTTCAATTGTGTTAAAATTAAAGCTACAACACCAAATAAATTGTCCAAATCTTATTACATGAAATGTAGGTATATAGTATAACTTTATATAATAATAAAATTATCAATGTAATAATCCTTAATTAATTTTATTCAAATATAAATTATTACTCGTGCATCCACATCTGGTAATGTTTCATCCCAATAACCCTGCAATTACCTCTTCCTAATATTTTCTATTCCTAAGATTATAAATTTAGTGATTATTTACTCACGTAAAATAGTACGAAAATTCTTTTCATCTTCTTTTTTTTTTCTTTCTTGAGTAACTTTAGATCTGGAAAGTAAATCAAACAACTTTTATAGATTTGGCAAAAAATCATAAAAGTTCAAAGAATGAAATAAAAGAAAAGTTGATAAAATTTTATTGAAATCAAATCAAGATCCCTATTTCGTTCTTCTTTTTCAAAAAGACAAAATCTACGTTAAACTTGAATAAAACATCATATAAAAAATGTAGTTAAATAAGTTAAAAATAACTCCAGATCCAGTTTATAAAATTATATTCTTAGCTACTGCAAATTTTAATTTATTCGAATGTGAACAATAATTTTTCAGTAGGTGGAAGTTGCTGATGACGTAAATGCCATTTTACCTGCAATTAAATAATCATTTTAAGTCCAATGTTAAGGTTGAGGAATATCTGTATGAATGATAAGAGCTTACCCGAAGTTAGGAAGTTCCTGCCTAAATAAGCAGCTTACTCCACTACCTGGCCCTGTTTCATAATAAAGTACAAGGTAGAAGTATTAGTGTTGTAGTTAGAATTTGGAACTATTTTGTTGAATTTTAATTTTAAACTATAATGCCAATACGAAATAAAAATCCAGTACTTAGGAGTTTTTATACTTGAATTTATGAATTATTAGGCTTCATTATGAAACAGAGCATTGTTTCATACGAAAAGTAACCATATAAAGCATATTTAAATTGCAATCTTAATGTTTAGTTGTAATAAATTGACTCACCTGTATTTTTTCCGCCAGGGAACCTGATTTTATTACCTTGATATTATAGTAGAGCCGTGAAGAAAAAAGGGCAGTTATTTTACCCCAATTTCTTATTACTTTAATGAAAACTATGTATTATCACAAGCCTAAATTGAGTCTGCCAAGTATTGTGGGAAACAAAAATGGTGGCTGTTTCAAAACGTTAAAAAAAATTAATTTTTCATTCGGAGCTCTATATCGTTAAAATTACCAACAACACTAGAAAACCGAATAAAGTACAGTAAATTTACGAAAATATTAAACCTAATTGAGCTATTTACGTACAATAGTATTAGAGATATAGCTTTTTAAAAAGCAACATTTCAGAAAAAAATGTACTGAAAGATCAGTTGTGAGTGAATTTATATTGAGAAATCAGTATCTCAAAAACCGTTCGACGTACAGATATTTATTAGCACTCAAATTAAAGCTAGTTTAATGGTCTATAAATAAGTTTATGACCTTTATCTTCGTAGGAAAAGTAGTTTTCATTTTATTTGCTAAAGTAAATCGATTTCTAGTTGTTCGGACAACAAGTTTGATTTATGAAAAAATATATCTCAGTAGAAAAATATATCGGCGTACAGATGTCTGTCAGCTCTCAATTTAAAGCCTGTTAAATTTACTATAAATTTTTTAATGACGTTTATCTTTGTAGGAGTAGTAGTTTTTATGATAATTGACAAAATGTTAATTTCTAGTTGTTCAGATAAAATGTTTGATTTTTTAAAAAAAAATATCTCATGAACCATAAGAGGTACTAATGTCTGCCAGCACTCACAATGAAGGTAATTTAACTCATTATAAATTAGTCAATGGCACGTATCTTTGTATGGGTAGTACTTTAAACGACATTCGCATATGAAGATAAATTAAGCACATGAAAATTTGTCCGAACAATAAATCAATTTATTTTAGCAAATATCGTGAAATCTACTACTCTTACGAAGATAAAGGTCATAAACTTATTTATAGACCATTAAGCTAGATTTAATTTGAGTGCTAATAAATATCTATACGTCGAATGGTTTTTGAGATACAGATTTCTCAATATAAATTCACTCACTACTGATCTTTCAGTACATTTTTTTCTGAAATGTTGCTTTTTAAAAAGCTATATCTCGAATACTATTGAACATAAATAGCTCTATTAGGGCTCATATTTTAGAAAATTAACTTTACTTTTTATGATGTTTGCTTAGGTTTTCTAGTGGTGTTGGTAGTTTTAATGACCTAGATCTCCGAATAAAAACTTAATTTTTTATGGTGTTTTGAAACAGCTGCCCCCTACCAATATTTGGCAGATTCATCTATTATGACTAGTAATTATAAGTTTTCATTAAAGTAATCAAAAATTAGGGTAAGATAAGTGCCTTTTTTCTCCTCTTAGGCTCTTAAAATAAAATAATATAATGCTGTTGATTTTGGATTAGTTCTGTTTTTAGTTTTATAAATAGCTCTAGACATTTGTGTACATTATAGCGCGTCAATAAAAGTACCAAGTCGTGCTAAAAAAATCAAAATTTCTAATTTGTCCATAATAGATTTTAAAAAGTGTCTGATATTTTATAAATCTGTACTGCTACAACCCATGAAGAATTAGGGGTACAGTACTTAGTAAGTTACTGTTACCAACGATTGTACAAGGAGGTAACTTGGTGAAAATCACGCTCGACCGCCAGATTTTTACGCAATTAAGGGTACCCAATTTATGAGGCTGGGGATCTCGGAGGGCACCCGAACCCACAGTTCATAGCTACAGTGAAACAGGAAATAAATATCTGCCACAGCTGGATTCGAACTCAGGTTCTTGGAATTAGTAGCACAGCGCCTTGCCAGTGTACTCCCCAATCCCACATGTTATATATATGCCGATATGGACAACTATAGTACTGATTTTTTTGGTGATGCAATAGAATTTGGTGGAATAGAAGAATCAGATTCCCTACTGCGTTGGAGATCTTGAATTCTTAACTGAAATTTAATATAGTTACCTACATTTCTTATTGGTTTAGTACCTCCAGTAGTTGAACTATTTTATTAAAAAAAAAAAATGGCACAGTTGCATTTCGTTTAAGGTTTATTATTAGTGTTCTAACTAAATTAAATATTAGGCTGTGAAAAGCTAACATTACCCTTTCATGTTAAATATACCCGAAACGTCCAAGATAAATTTTGAACTGAAGGGAGAATAAGAGGTCATAAAAAAAATGTCAAATAGGGGCGATCAGATAGTGGGATTATTATTTTTACTCGTTTCATGATAGTATAAATTACCATATCAGTATATGGAAATAATAAAAAAAACATTATCAAGCAATAAAAGGAAATAAAAAAATAATATTTAAGTGGATTAATGGCTTAATTAGCCATTAACAACAGGTCAGCCGGTAGACACTAAGTTGCAAAAATGACTAAATGAAATAAGATAGAAAACTGGCAAATATTATATCGGAAAAACCACGCCGTGCAATTCTATAAAAATATATTTCTTCATATAATTCGAAAACCGTGGTTCTCACAAGCAAATATAGCGAAAGACGTCATAAAAACTTACATTATACTTAGGAAAAACCATGGAATTTTCAATAACTACCTGCTAAAATTAGGGTTAACTGAAACTTTTTTAAGCAAAAATTGCAGCGGCAAGAGACCCTTAAGCATATACTCGAATGCCAGGCAGGGAGAAAAACTATTCAAAAACGAACTTGTGTTGCCGAACTTCATTGGGATGCTAGATACACACTTATTCAAATCTAATCAAACATTTTTTTTTTTTTTTGTTAATCTCACAACATATAGTCATGACATGTAAACAATATATAATAATTGTATATAACTTTTTTTTGTTTCATTTATCTTTTTATTCTTTTCCATTATTTTTTTTCTTCTTTCTATACTTTATTTTTTTTTTTTGTTAATCCCTCTTTTTTTTTTTTATCTATCTTCCTTTTCTATCCTTTATTTTTTTTCATATTTTTTCTTTCAACCCAATGTGAATTACCTTTTTTTAATTTTTAATAAACAACGAGAAACATTGTTTAAAGATACGAATCAAAATATTATTTATGAAATGAAAACAGATATATTTAACTTAATAGATAATAGCAGTAAAAAAGGGATTGGGCATACTGTCCTACAGAGATTTCATAGAATATAGTTAATTAATATTTGGCTGAATGGAATAAACCAATGGTACCAACACGAGAAAAAATATATATCATATAGGTAAAATTTCCCCTCATCATTCTAAAAATAAATTTTATTCTATTATAAGAAAATTTGGAGGGATTTAATTTTATTTGAAGCTGTGGCTTTCCCTATGGAATTACAATAAATAATCGAAAGGAACAAATTATTTAATTACTATCTATCGAATTCGATCGCAAATCAAACGCTATATGACCATTTATGTCCAGTGGTTTTAGGCCCTCCACAACTCGACATAGTAAAAATATTCTTAGGTTCCTAGCTATTATTGCATTAGTAAAATCAATTTATAAATGAATGATCCATTTGAATTGAAAAAGTAATCAGGAAGTGTTCGCAAAAAAAAAATCACAGGAGTTCATGTCGGCAGAGACGGAGAAAAGGCGACCTCTGAGGGTCAGGAGTGAAAGGACCACTGGGGGTCAACAGACTTTCTAAACTGTTTCCTCCAAACCACTGCCGCATCTTCTCTTCGTTCCTACCCTCCAGGCTAATCTAACAATGGAAAAGAATAGTTTCATAAATTTTTCCAAATATTAAAAAATAAAGTGAAAAAAAAAAAACGATCAAATTTCACGAAACAGGGTATAGACAATTTGCATTACTTCGATTGAAGAGATCACTCTTCGATTTCGTTTTGGACATTATGTCACGTATTGAAAAAATATCATAATTATAAACTATAAATAAAAATCAATTATAATGAAAAAATATTATCCTGACATCGCTTGAGGTTTATTTCACCGTCAGTTCTATAAATTTCGTTAAAAATTTTACCTAAGTACTTGGATGTTTAAAAAATAAATATTCCCAATATCGTATTTAAATTATTACTAAATCTGATGCGCTAATTTTTTAAGGCATAATTATTTATTACTAAAAAAAAAAATCTGGAAAGTAAAATGAATTTTGAAATTAAATATTGTAAAAGTATAGTTAAGAACTTATGTGACAGAATCTAATAATACGAGACGAGTCAGTGTCTGCTGGATGTCGATTACAAAACTCAGGTAACTGTTGAGTAATAGCAATTCGTTGCCAGTCAAAAGTTCAAAACCATTTAGGAAGAAGGCCACTTCCGCTACATTCTTGTACACTTCAATGTCTTCAGGGAGAGAGTAAATTATGGTGGGCTTGCAAGAGGCGGAGGGATCATGAACCTTTTCAACAACTCCACCGGAATTAAGCTTTAACCATAGCCGAACATGTTTATAGTTTTAATGACGCTGAAGCAGTTTGTTTGAATGAAAATAGATTATATAGACCAAGTAAGGACTTTTACTTAAAATTCTGAGAAAATATTCCAAAAACATGATAATATGCATTATTAAATATTTCGAAACAATGCATTTTCATAACTAATTTGCAATATTTTAAACTAAGACTAAATAAAATATTTTTAAAGCCTGTATGTCGTAGTATGATTGCCTCATAGATAAAAGGAGATCGCATCACGAACTTTCCGCGTTGTTTATAGGACGGCAGGATCTTACTCTATTTCCCCATCAAAAATGTCTTTCGACTTCTTACGGCATAGAAAAACTTGAAAAAATGTCAACTGATCCTCTTTTATTTTCTATGTATGATCCATTACTTTAAATGTGTTAAATGTAATACATGTGTATGGGTACGACACTGTAGAAGTATTATGAGATTTTTTTTTTTGAGATTCGAGTATTTCATCATCCAGTAGAGTAATTATGATAATTGACTCAGCTGTCTCCTAAGGCATAACAAAGAGTAAATAGTCGTTGTAATGGAATTTTTAAAAAGTCGGAGGGGAAAGTATGAGCAGTTATCCTGAGTGGCTTATCTAATTCTGTTCCCATCCCATATAAGAAACCAAGTTAAATAATAAAAATAAATTTTCGTATGAGAACTTTAATGGTGAATTATGTAAATTGTTATCAGCCAGGAAAAGATCCTTTGTTACCCAACTCGTGGCATAGAGATTGTTTCCCATCATTGACACATCTTTATTAACCTGTCAGAGAGTTATTCTATCTTTTATGATATTCTGAGGTCGATCATAAATATTGTGTGTCAGGTATTCGATATATTGTTTCTTCCTACTTACTAGAAAGGCGATCGCCAACTTAATATATTTACATATATACATACATCAGTAATGAAAGTCTCCTATGTTATGATCCTACGATGAGGAATAATATAGAAATATTTGATCCCTTTGTTTATTACCACTAAATTATCGCACCACTATTTTCCAAAATCGGAAACTTTACATTGAAGAATATAGTTCATTTATTAAATCTGAAGCTCCAAAAAGTATTGTTTTTGTTAAAGAAAATTTTGCAACCTTTAACGGTTCCTTGCTCAAAATCCAGAAACTATTGTTCGGCTTCTACTTTCAATTGAAAAATCAATAGTTCTTTAGGATGAAAAAATTGCCAAAAAAGTTCAAAATTAATTTCTCTGAAAGATTGTAAAATAATTTAATAAATACATCATTAAATATTTTATAGATTATACTGTATATAAATCTTTTAAATTTTGGCCTAAAGTGTTCTCAACATTGTTTCAAATCATTTTTTTAAATTTTAAATCTTCAATTATTACATAATAAGTCGATGAAGAGGACATGTTACATATTTTGTACATTTACATATGGACTTGGTAGACGGACAACATAATGGATGATCTGGATTGATACAAATTTGTTGCCATGTTTAAAATTGCATGATAAAAATATCTAATAATCGATATATTTTATTATATTCATTACATTATTACTAATCATTTATGAAAAATAATACATTTATTTTTTTTTTTTTTAAACACTTCATTTTTTAATGATTTGAAGCCTGCTCCAATGACAACTAAAACACAAAGTCTTCCCTTTAGAAACAAATTTTCACTGTAACGTATATTTTCCTAATATACATTGAAACTGTGATATCTAAAAATGTCCTGGTCTATTTTAATTAATTAATTAAAAAAAAAAATATTGTTGAAATCGTAGACACGAATTATATTTAAGAATAACAGACTATACCAGCTAATCTGATTGTGTGGTTTTGGTTTTTCCAATCTTTCCGTATCACGTAAAAGAATCCTTTTCAACAATGGTAGGAATTGATCCAAGTGGATAAAATTTAAAAATATGTTTATATAACTGATTCAATTGATAATAAAAAATACGTAATTGGGGTGAATTATTCGAAAACTTTTTAATTTATTAAAGGTTTTTACTATCAAGTATATATTATATTAGGTTTATCTTACCATCCTGCTCAATCCTTTTATGGTAATATACTTTATATTTTTATAAATAATAAATAAATCATTTATTTTTGTATTGCAAAAATCTTTCTCTTATGGGAATGTTGTCATTGAAACTAGCACACTATAATATTTGTTAAAATGATTAAAAGTAAACTATAGTAAGCACATTGTATAGATAATTGATTTGCATTATTAAATTTGAACAATAGGTTGATTTAGTTTGAATTTTATTAGTTTATTTTTTTTTTTTTTTTAATTTATTCAGTATGGAAAAAAATATTTGCAGAAAGTCATGTTGGTCGTTGGTCGGTATATTTAGAGAATATTTCTTTCCTGTAACAACTTTTTCAATCAAATTCAGAAAATAGACTAATTATTCCAATCAGATAAAATGAAAGTATTTTATTTATTTATTGTAAAATATATCAATTTCGAGATTTTAGATTCGACTATATGAAATCAACCTATATTACTGAGTTAAACGTGAAATTATTAACATGAAAAAAGAAATATTTTTAAGGACAAAATTCTATCTTCATCTTTCAACAAACAGAATAATTAATTTAACCAATTGCCGACATTGCAAAGATGCTACCATTCAATCATAGAGCGTATGTTTGACGCTTGTTAATACAAATAAATTTGAAATACTACATGGAAATATATTTCAAATCTATGTAACTAGAAGGCATCGATGAAGCTACAGATAATCATGGAATATTCATCACTCCAAATTAAAATCCAAAATCATCCAATCCATCATATTTTACATTGGTCAATCCATAAATCAAATTTTTTCATTTTTTTCAAATATACTTCTCACTTCAATATGTTAAAAACAAATGTTATTGCCTAGGGTGTGATTAGGATAGCAGATTAAATTTGTAATATATACTCCAATACTAATTATTATTAATTATTAAAATAATTATTTATTATTAACAATATTTTATATAAATTTAAATTTATTTTTGTTTCCTGGATATAAGATTTTATAATATTACACACAAATACACATACATTATATGCGTATTTAATATGTGTATTGCAGTCTTTTTTTTTTATATTGGTCAATTGTTAATTTTTTAATAAATAAAACATTCATATTTCATGCAAACAAAGAGTTAATGATTTTTTTTTTCAATTTAATTTGTTCAATGTTAAAAAAAGATATATTAAACTTTTATTTTTATAGTGTACCGATTTTATATCGTACTATAAGAAGCTCGTGGCATATATCCTTTATTTCCTCTATCTAGGAAATTATTTTATATATATAGCAATTTAAATAAATGTCCAATGTTTAAATACATACTTTATGACTATTCATTTTTTAAATTAAAATAAGTTCTTATTGCCTGTTTTAAATTGAAATTCTACAGCAAGCCAATTCATTAATGAGTAAAGGTATATAAAATTATAGTTAATTACTTATGACTCCTCATCGAATTTTTATGCCACAAAAACCCATACTTCATTGATACCACACCGTCTTCATAAGTTTATACTTTTTATAATTATTTGCGGTCTATCATACTAATTCATTATACAGCATTTGTTAGGACGAAATACAAAACAGTAAATAAAATTTCTATTGTTAAAATATAATAGGTCTAACCATCTTAATACATTTTTACGTTTTCAAAGAAAATCCACATTTATATTATTAATAATTTTTTTCAGTTGCTTTTATTATTTTACTGAAAGAGGATAGGAAAGTCGTCGTTGATGAATAAATCGCGAATTACGAGGATATCTGTAGTTATCTCAGGTTCTTTTAACAGCTCTTCATAGGACTCATAAAACTTATGAATGGCAACGGTGGACGGCAAAGATCTTTCAGTTGAATCTAGTATCTAGTTTTAAATTGGCTTCAAATTTCTTTCGTTTGATTTTTAAGTTTCAAAAGACATTTTTCATAAAAAAAATATATATAAATGTAATATTATGATATTATAGTTATATTAATGTTATCCTATTATTTATGAAAAGAAAATAATAGCAATAAGATTTCGTATCAGATTGATACTTGAAGACCTGGGTTGAAAGGATGAACTCACCATTCAGGGTACACCTTCCAGACTCACTAAGCACTTTCTCTGGAGGATTCCTCTTATATCGTTGGTTGCCTAGTGTTTTCCCCCCTTTGGCTGAACATTCGGTGGGAGATGTTCTACCATAGTCCCTGTTTACATCCTTACATAAGCTGATTGTCGTTAGGGGGTGAGAGTAGAACAAATACTCGGCATCCAACGGTACTACATTATCAACAATCAGTTCCTTTACTAACAATAAGTCAAATCTAACATTGAGGGAGTCGAGATACAGGCACTCCAAAGAGTGAATGCTACCTTTTCATGTTTAATAAACGTTCAAGAAGGGATAATGGATAGATTTTCTATAAGTTCTTTACAATTTCACCATTATTATAAAAAAAAAAAAAAAAAAAAAAGCTATGATATGAGCTGTCGAAAGGAAAAGTAACCGTATAGTTATCAAAACAATTCTTTATCATAAAAAAAATATCAATGAATAAATTATTAACTGCAAAGCCTTTGGACAACAGTTGGATATGCTTATGACTGACTATTTTTTACGGATAATTTTTTTATAAATAATAATAATTAGTAGCTTTATTTATATATTCATTCTTTACATAACTGAAAGCATCCCCCTTGAGAGCTGAGTATGGTTTATAAAAAATTTACATAATGTCCACTTCTTCATTGATTAAAATTATTTACATTAATTTTTTTTAAATTTATTTATTTAATATAATTTACAACTGTATAAATAATAAATACAGTAAGTAAATCTATGGAATGTTTCATTTACACTTAAAAATCTTGGAAAAGTACCACCCGTTGGTGGTACTTCAAGCATTAATTTAAATTATAAGGTCCCGTAGCCATTTTCTTTTCAGACGCCTCGGAGGATTATCAGGGATTGTTAAGGATGAGAGATTAAGAAATAATGGGTTAGAATAGATAAGGAGTTTGGAATGAAAAGATGCATTTGTTTTCGGCCAAATCTGCAACGAATGGGATGTTAAGGTCTTTGTGGATGGGTTTATTTCTAAGGTAATAAGGAGCATCAAGGATTTTACGTAGGATTTTGGATTGTAAGGATTGGATTCGGGAGGAATTTGATGGTTTGGTAGAGCCCCAAAGCTCAATTCCACATGTCCAAATTGGTCTGATTATCATAGTATATAATAATTTTTTGTAGTGAATGGGAAGTTTAGAGCGTTTGTCAAGTAGGTGTTGTAGCAATTGAAATCTACGAGCAGTTTCTTGTCGTTTCAGTCTTGTATGTGGATTCCATGTAAGTCAACTTGTCAAGATGGAATCTTAAGTATCGAATCTGTTCAACAGGCATTACATTAATTTAGAATAAAAAACAATTTGCCTTTAATTAAATAAAAATAATGAAAAATTTACAGAAAGTTGGGATCAAAGTTAATAGCCAAGAAATCAGTTTTGTCGAGCAATATATTTATGAGGACAAGGATTAACAAGAGATAGAAAAAATAAAGTAGCATAAAATAAATATTTGAAAGTTGACTACCATCAGGATTAAAGGCAAAGGTACTGAAAACACTTTTATACTCTGTAATCCAAATTGATCTCAATCATGGTATGCAACAGAAAACAATTATGAAAAATTAGAGAAGAAATGCAATTTTCAAGATGTATGATAGGTATCAAAAGAAAATACCGTATCATCAACAGAAAAGTACAATCTAGGATTAAATCGAAATAGAGAAGAGCCGGGCTTGATACGAGAAGGAGGTTCAAAATTGCAACAGAGTATACCAAGGGATACCGAGGGAACTCAAGAGAAGAAAAGGATGACCAATTACAAGATGGAGAGATGAAGTAGTTCAAAGAGTGGATTACTGTGGCTAGGAATTGGAAGCAATGGTCTAAGGTAATAAATAAATTGAAGTAAATTATCACTCATAGCCAAGTGTTCAATTACAGCAAAGAAAATATTTTATTTAACTTTGTTATTCCTCAACAAATCTCTATTATATCCTCCAAAGTGTTTAATTACCCAAAACGTCGGTTTATACTAATACCTCTTTTGTAATTAACTGCTCACATAATGATTTGTCAATATTATACTAAGAATGCCTCAAGTTAAGGAAAATACATGAAACGGTCATAATTAAGTTAGCTACACCACTCTTCAAGGTCGGGGAGAGCCGCGGTTCCTAGATTTTTGGGATCCAAAAAAAAAAAAAAAGATAACAGCAAACTTATTGGATAGACGGTTTCTTTCTGGAAACATGCTATTATTGGGAAGGTAATTGCTGGGGATGATGGTGGCGTCTAATAAATCATCAGAGATGAAAAATGCGAAACTGCCTTATATTTTCATTTTGCGAGACATTGGTTAATCCTAGTTAACAATTTAAATTCAATAACAGATTGCAGTTCACAATGGAATTGGAAAAGGAAGAAAAATTAAGATTTTTGGATATGATGGTAATACGGCAAGGAAAGGACATAATAACAGAATGGACAAAGAAAGAAACTAGTAGTAATTTGATATTAAATTACTATTCTTGCCATCCATTTCAGATGAAATTCAATGTAATTGATAATTATGTTAACAAGGCTATAAGAATAACGGATGCTAGTAGGCTGAATAGAGTAAAAAATACGATATTTAAAATATTTTTGGATAATTTTTACCCCAGAAAATTAATTTATACAATTTGGGATATAAACCTTAAAAAAATGCAAAGATAGAATGGAAAATAAAATAACAAATAGTAAAGCAATTATTAAGAAATATTATGGATTAAATTATATAAAAGGTTTATCAGAAGATATCCAGAGGTCATTTATAGATTATGATGTGGAAGAATACTCATTATGTCATAGACCTAACAATAAAATTAAAAATTATTATAGCAATTTAAAGGACAAAATTGAAATAAAAAGTCAATCGGGATTAATATATAAAATTCCATGTTTAAATTGTCCAGCAATCTATATAGGTGAAACTAAGCAAATGTTGGGGGATAGAATATATCAACACAAAAATGACACAAGAAATAAAGAAAAGGATCCAAATAAAACAGCATTAGTACAGCATGCAGCTAAAAATCAACATAATTTTGATTTTGATAACACCATAATTTTACATAAAGAAAACAATTTGTTCAAAAGAAAAATACTTGAGTCAATTTATATATCAGAGAATATCAATTACACAGTTAATTTTAAAACAGATACTAGGAATTTAAACCAACATTATGCAGAGATTTTAAACAAAATAAATTTATAAAAATATTGGAGAAATTTGTTACTATTTACAATTAATTTTAATATGGAATTTTGAGAATTAGAATAAATACAAAATTGAGACAAAAATGCAATTTAAATTAATTTTAAAACAAGGCTGACCTGTGTGAGTGGGAGGTTATAAATAGTTTGTGTATATGGTAGTGATTTGGTGGATAATTTTAAAATAAGAAGATTTAGATATTTATGATTTTAAATTAAAAAAATAGGTAACTAAACTTAAGCTTAGGTAAGCTTATTAATAATAAATATGACTCTCTAATAATTGACTTTTTAATAGGTTTTTGACTTATAATTAATGACCTGGGCAGAATAGCCTGCATAACAAATTAAAAATTTTAATGTGAGGAAGAATTTATAATTGAAGGTATGTTGTATTATTAGTGATAATGTTGTTGTTATAAATGTTACAAATGAGTATATAATATAAGCTGTTAAATATTTAGATATCCTTGAGGATGGCCGAAACGTTGGACTGTTGAAATAAAAAGTGTTGAGACTAATAAGGATACAATTTTTGATTTATTTAATAAATTTAAATTCAGTCATTTCAGTTTTCAATAATTTGTTGTAATTATAGGTAATAAAAATTTAATGAGTAATAATTGAATTTTATGAAGTAGAAATAAAATGGTGGGGATGGAATGCGGAATTACATATATTTGTTTTAGCCAACGTCTAAGGGTGCGGTCAAAGAAAAAAGCTCAATTGGTCATAAAACTTTATAATAAAAGGCAATGTTTTGCTTCACGTTGCAGATCTGCAGATGGAAGGCGGCAAGCACGAAAATGATTTGTGTGTGAAATATGTGCCAACGTTTTCGTACTCGCCTTCCACCTGAAGGCCCCCTAATAAAGCCCTGTAATGTGGGGCGAAACGTAATTAAATAATTTTATGACATTTAATTTTATTTTATTTTATCGCATCCGGACCATCTTTCTTTTAATACCACACACAGTCAATCATCTATCTTCAAATATATA